>NW_027222317.1:0-29459 GCF_041296265.1 Equus caballus
GTATCCTCAGAAAACTAAGAATACATCTACCATGTGTATGATCCAGCTAGCCCACTGCTGGCTATTCATCCAAAGAACTTGAAAACACCAATGCAGAAAGACACATGCACCCCTAGGTTCACTGCAGCATTATTCACAACAGCCAGAACTTGGAAGCAACCTAGGTGCCCATCAGGGGAAGAATGGATGAAGAAGATGTGGTATGTATACACAATGGAATGCTACTCGGCCCTAAGAAATGATGAGATCCGACCATTTGCGACAACGTGGAGGGACCTTGAGGGTATTATGTGAAGCGAAATAAATCAGAGGGAGAAAGTCAAACTCCAGACACCGTGTGATCTCACTCATAAGGAGAAGATAAAAACAACGACAAACGCACACAGAGCAAAGGAGATTGGATTGCTGGTTACCATAGGGGGAGGGGGGAGGGGAGAGAGCCAAAGGGGCGATGAGGCTCACATGTGAGGTGACCGACTATAATTAGTTTTCGGGTGGTGAACACCCATGTAATCTACACAGAATTCGAAATATATTACAACGTACATCTGAAAGCTATATCATCTTAGAATCCACTGTTACTGCAATAAAATAACATAAAATAAAATAAAATAAAATAACATAAAATAAATAAAATAAAATAAAGACGTGTAGGAGGCTCAAGAGGCTAACAGGCTTTTGAAAAGTTATTCCAGGGATTTTATGGCTTAGCTCAGGGCGGCAGACACCAGCCTGAGACACAGCTGTGCCACAGCCACTAACTTCAACTAAACTCTATTCCGACTGGAGGGAAATCAAAACTACTGTAATCATAATTTCTTGAAGGCTTCACTTTGTGCCAGATCCTGTGCCCACTGCTTTGCACCAACTGTCTCATTCAATCCTCACCTCCAAAAGGTAGGTTACCGTTATTCTCCCCATTGGAAAGGTGAGCAGGCGGAAGCAGAAAGATGGCAATCTGCCTGGCATTCACAGAAGGATTCTCTAGGTAATGACATGACTTTTGGACAAGATTTCAAGGTTTAACACATTACGGTGGAGATGCAGATCCAGTATCACAGAACGTGAAAAACACTGAGTCCTGCCAAATGTCTTAAAACACTAATTATGGATCCTCACAATCTCTTGGCCTGTTTTCTCAGATGAGGGAAAACCCAGCGTGAAAAACCGTTGATGAGATGTCTGCAGAGGAGGACTACGTCTGGTCTTTAAAGGCGGGACCTATCCCAGTAGATTCTGAGTCAGTGGGTCCAGAGTAGGCCTTGAGCGTCTCTGTTCTTTTCCAAAGCCCCACAGGCTACACTTCCGTGCCCTTGGAGTTGGGAAGTACAGTCATGCCCTACATCGGGACGTTTCAGTCAACAACGGGGGTCCCATCAGATTAGTCCCACATGGCCTAGGTGTGTAGGAGGCTCTGCCATCCAGGTTTAGGAACTCCGTGGTGTTTGCACAGTCTCGAGATTGCCTGACCATGACACACTCCTCAGAACTCATCCCCACTGTTAAGCAAAGCATGACTCTACTGCCTTGGATTCTCCACGGTCCCAGACCCTGCACTGTTTAGATGACTGCACACGCAGAGGGCACCGTGTCTGAGGCAGAGAGCAGCTGCAATCACAAAAGCTCTCGACAGAGAGTCAAGGAAAGGCGTGCTCTGCTTACACGACTCTCTACTTTTCTCTGGGTCTGAACCATTTCCTAGCTAATCTGCCTTGTTTGACCGAGCAGCTTTGCCAAAAAAAAAAAAAAAAAACGAACACAAAGTCACCACAAACACTAAACAAACCAATATAAACAATACATATTAAATAAGCCTAACCCTACTATGCTACTGAAAAGGCTTTTATTTCCCTGGGATAATTTGGACAGCATTAGATTGTTTTACCAAGAGCAGCCAAGTCGAGGCAGATTATTTCTAATTCCACAGTGCTGCAGATGCGGTCAGTAGCAACTGCAAGCCGGAAAGGAAACAAAACAAAGTTGGGTGTAATCCATTCAAGTTCACACGTTTCACCAGGGACAGCCTCCAAGCCTTGAATACTTAGGTATGCATTTAGCCATTTCTTTAATCAACCACTACTAACGCCTACTAAAGGCCAGACACTGCTCTAAGTACTCTACGGATATGAAATATCCTCTCACCTTTACACTCACCTATGGAGTGCGTATGATAATCATCCCCGTTTTACAGATCAGGAAACTGACACACAGAATGGTACAGTAACTTGCCCAAGTTCACACAGCCCGTAGGTGGCAGAGCCAGGACCCATGTGACAGAGTCTGGCTCCAGAGGCCACGTTCTGAATCACCACGCTCAGTCTCCAAAAACCTACAGAAAGCGCCAGCCTCAATCGAAAAGTTTTGTTTTCCCCACCCTACAGTCCCTACGCGGCGGCCCCAGTCTCCAGGGCATTCTTTCAGCTCCTCTGACAGGCCATACTCCTCCCGTGCCCTGTCCCAACACTCTCCCGCACAAGTCCTCCTTGTCTTTTAGGCATCTGCTCTCAGCTTCCACATCACTGCCTGAGTCACAAAGGCTAACAGGAAATGCCGTAGTTCTCAACACTCAACACAAAATTGCCTTTATGTATCTCCTAGGCAATTGGTTGCTGCCTGTCTGTCCTTTCCAACCGGGCTGTGAGGTCCAGTACGTCAAACACCCTGTCAGTCCTGCTCACCAAGTGTCCAGGCCACTGAACACGCACCGACCAGAGGAAAGGAAGGACTGGTCCCAAAGTCAACTCTCCAGACTTTCTGTGGAAGGAGGGAACGAACGGAGCACCCTCCAGCCTCACGCTTTCTCTTCCATACTTTCAAGTGTGGGGCACATACCTGTGCTCACCACGCTCCCCGGACAGCCCCCACTGCACCCCTAACAGGTAGACTTCTGCACAGTCAAGGCTTTGGAAAGCACTGGCTCTGCACACAAATATTGTGTGGCCCTCGACAGGCCACTTCCCCTGAACCGGCCTGAGCTTCAGGGCCACAACAGGCTTCGTGAAAACCCCAACGGAACGTAGCCTCGAAAAGAGGGAGACCCGCACTCCTCAGAACGCCTCGAGACCAGTGTCCTTATCGACTTGGCGTCTGTCCTTCCGAGAAGCCAAGACCACGGGGGGCGCTTCAGCGCCCGACTCCCGGGCACCGCATGCCCAGGCGGGCCCCGTGCCCGGCACACACCGCCCGTTCCACGAACGCCTGAAGCGCACGAAGAGACCCCCTCGCTCCCCGCGCCGCACAGCTGTCCCGCGACCTGACGGGCACCTCTTGGCGCACAAGCCTATTCCTCAGGGACACGCTCGCCTCCCACCAGCGCCCAGGCCCACGCCCCCCAGGTACCTCTCTCAGATGGAATCGTCTTCGCGGGCGACCCCGTCGTCCGTGTCCGGCGAGCAGGAAGAGCGGGAGCTGAAGGAGGGCCTCCTCAGGCTAGCGGCCGTGGCCGAGGAGGGCCCGGGCTGCTGTGCCCAGCGGGGACACGGAGCGGCGTCCACGGACGCCGGGGGAACGGACGAGCCCGGCCCGGGAGGGAGCAGCACAGCGCGGCCGGCCTCCGCCGGGCTCGGCTCTGGGCAGGCAGGCGCGGCTCGCCGACGCCTCCCACGCCTCCCAGGACGGCGGCCCAGCAGCCGCGCGCTCCTCTCCTCGCGCGCAGCGCGCGCCCGCCGCCGCCCAGACGCTGCCCGGCCGTTGCCCCGCCCCCCTCCGGCGGTGGACTGCGGACAGCGACAGGGACACCCTCCTGGGACAACTCCTGCGGCCCCGCCCGCACGCTTCGGACCTTCGCGGAGCGGGAAGGTGCGCTGACAGGGACGCAGGGTCCCCGCTACGCTCGCTCTCGGGGAACTGCAGCCTCCTCCCTCCGCTTTTACTTGAATGTCAGACCCGAAACCATGCAACCTCTACAAGAAAACATAGGCAGTAGGCTCTTTGACATCAGTCTTAGCAGCCTATTTTCAAGTACCACGTCTGACTGGGCAATGGAAACAAAATACAAAGTGAACAAATGGGACTACATCAAAGTCAAAAAAAATCCTCTGCACCGCAAAGGAAACCATCCACAAAACCAAAACACAACCTAACAACTGGGGAGAAGATTCTTGCAAACCCTATATCGGATAAGGGCTTAATATCCAAAACACAGAAAGAACTCATACATCTCAACAGCAAAAGAAATCAACAACCCAATTAAAAAGGCGGGCAAAAGATCTGAGCAGTGATTTCTCCAAAGAAGGTATACGGATGGCCAACAGGCATATGGAAAGGGACTCAACATCATTAGCGATCAGAGAAATGCAAATCACAACTACAAGGAGATGTCACCTTACTCTGGTCAGAATGGCTCTCATTAACAAGACAAGAGACAAGTGTCGGAGAGGATGTGGAGAGAAGGGAACTCTCCTGCACTGCTGGCGGGAGGGCAGACTGGTGCAGCCAACTATGGAAAGCAGTATGGAGTATCCTCAGAAAACTAAGAATACATCTACCATGTGTATGATCCAGCTAGCCCACTGCTGGCTATTCATCCAAGAACTTGAAAACACCAATGCAGAAAGACACATGCACCCCTAGGTTCACTGCAGCATTATTCACAACAGCCAGAACTTGGAAGCAACCTAGGTGCCCATCAGGGAAGAATGGATGAAGAAGATGTGGTATGTATACACAATGGAATGCTACTCGGCCCTAAGAAATGATGAGATCCGACCATTTGCGACAACGTGGAGGGACCTTGAGGGTATTATGTGAAGCGAAATAAATCAGAGGGAGAAAGTCAAACTCCAGACACCGTGTGATCTCACTCATAAGGAGAAGATAAAAACAACGACAAACGCACACAGAGCAAAGGAGATTGGATTGCTGGTTACCATAGGGGGAGGGGGGAGGGGAGAGAGCCAAAGGGGCGATGAGGCTCACATGTGAGGTGACCGACTATAATTAGTTTTCGGGTGGTGAACACCCATGTAATCTACACAGAATTCGAAATATATTACAACGTACATCTGAAAGCTATATCATCTTAGAATCCACTGTTACTGCAATAAAATAACATAAAATAAAATAAAATAAAATAACATAAAATAAAATAAAATAAAATAAAGACGTGTAGGAGGCTCAAGAGGCTAACAGGCTTTTGAAAAGTTATTCCAGGGATTTTTATGGCTTAGCTCAGGGCGGCAGACACCAGCCTGAGACACAGCTGTGCCACAGCCACTAACTTCAACTAAACTCTATTCCGACTGGAGGGAAATCAAAACTACTGTAATCATAATTTCTTGAAGGCTTCACTTTGTGCCAGATCCTGTGCCCACTGCTTTGCACCAACTGTCTCATTCAATCCTCACCTCCAAAAGGTAGGTTACCGTTATTCTCCCCATTGGAAAGGTGAGCAGGCGGAAGCAGAAAGATGGCAATCTGCCTGGCATTCACAGAAGGATTCTCTAGGTAATGACATGACTTTTGGACAAGATTTCAAGGTTTAACACATTACGGTGGAGATGCAGATCCCAGTATCACAGAACGTGAAAAACACTGAGTCCTGCCAAATGTCTTAAAACACTAATTATGGATCCTCACAATCTCTTGGCCTGTTTTCTCAGATGAGGGAAAACCCAGCGTGAAAAACCGTTGATGAGATGTCTGCAGAGGAGGACTACGTCTGGTCTTTAAAGGCGGGACCTATCCCAGTAGATTCTGAGTCAGTGGGTCCAGAGTAGGCCTTGAGCGTCTCTGTTCTTTTCCAAAGCCCCACAGGCTACACTTCCGTGCCCTTGGAGTTGGGAAGTACAGTCATGCCCTACATCGGGACGTTTCAGTCAACAACGGGGGTCCCATCAGATTAGTCCCACATGGCCTAGGTGTGTAGGAGGCTCTGCCATCCAGGTTTAGGAACTCCGTGGTGTTTGCACAGTCTCGAGATTGCCTGACCATGACACACTCCTCAGAACTCATCCCCACTGTTAAGCAAAGCATGACTCTACTGCCTTGGATTCTCCACGGTCCCAGACCCTGCACTGTTTAGATGACTGCACACGCAGAGGGCACCGTGTCTGAGGCAGAGAGCAGCTGCAATCACAAAAGCTCTCGACAGAGAGTCAAGGAAAGGCGTGCTCTGCTTACACGACTCTCTACTTTTCTCTGGGTCTGAACCATTTCCTAGCTAATCTGCCTTGTTTGACCGAGCAGCTTTGCCAAAAAAAAAAAAAAAAAAAAAAAAACGAACACAAAGTCACCAACAAACACTAAACAAACCAATATAAACAATACATATTAAATAAGCCTAACCCTACTATGCTACTGAAAAGGCTTTTATTTCCCTGGGATAATTTGGACAGCATTAGATTGTTTTACCAAGAGCAGCCAAGTCGAGGCAGATTATTTCTAATTCCACAGTGCTGCAGATGCGGTCAGTAGCAACTGCAAGCCGGAAAGGAAACAAAACAAAGTTGGGTGTAATCCATTCAAGTTCACACGTTTCACCAGGGACAGCCTCCAAGCCTTGAATACTTAGGTATGCATTTAGCCATTTCTTTAATCAACCACTACTAACGCCTACTAAAGGCCAGACACTGCTCTAAGTACTTTACGGATATGAAATATCCTCTCACCTTTACACTCACCTATGGAGTGCGTATGATAATCATCCCCGTTTTACAGATCAGGAAACTGACACACAGAATGGTACAGTAACTTGCCCAAGTTCACACAGCCCGTAGGTGGCAGAGCCAGGACCCATGTGACAGAGTCTGGCTCCAGAGGCCACGTTCTGAATCACCACGCTCAGTCTCCAAAAACCTACAGAAAGCGCCAGCCTCAATCGAAAAGTTTTGTTTTCCCCACCCTACAGTCCCTACGCGGCGGCCCCAGTCTCCAGGGCATTCTTTCAGCTCCTCTGACAGGCCATACTCCTCCCGTGCCCTGTCCCAACACTCTCCCGCACAAGTCCTCCTTGTCTTTTAGGCATCTGCTCTCAGCTTCCACATCACTGCCTGAGTCACAAAGGCTAACAGGAAATGCCGTAGTTCTCAACACTCAACACAAAATTGCCTTTACGTATCTCCTAGGCAATTGGTTGCTGCCTGTCTGTCCTTTCCAACCGGGCTGTGAGGTCCAGTACGTCAAACACCCTGTCAGTCCTGCTCACCAAGTGTCCAGGCCACTGAACACGCACCGACCAGAGGAAAGGAAGGACTGGTCCCAAAGTCAACTCTCCAGACTTTCTGTGGAAGGAGGGAACGAACGGAGCACCCTCCAGCCTCACGCTTTCTCTTCCATACTTTCAAGTGTGGGGCACATACCTGTGCTCACCACGCTCCCCGGACAGCCCCCACTGCACCCCTAACAGGTAGACTTCTGCACAGTCAAGGGCTTTGGAAAGCACTGGCTCTGCACACAAATATTGTGTGGCCCTCGACAGGCCACTTCCCCTGAACCGGCCTGAGCTTCAGGGCCACAACAGGCTTCGTGAAAACCCCAACGGAACGTAGCCTCGAAAAGAGGGAGACCCGCACTCCTCAGAACGCCTCGAGACCAGTGTCCTTATCGACTTGGCGTCTGTCCTTCCGAGAAGCCAAGACCACGGGGGGCGCTTCAGCGCCCGACTCCCGGGCACCGCATGCCCAGGCGGGCCCCGTGCCCGGCACACACCGCCCGTTCCACGAACGCCTGAAGCGCACGAAGAGACCCCCTCGCTCCCCGCGCCGCACAGCTGTCCCGCGACCTGACGGGCACCTCTTGGCGCACAAGCCTATTCCTCAGGGACACGCTCGCCTCCCACCAGCGCCCAGGCCCACGCCCCCCAGGTACCTCTCTCAGATGGAATCGTCTTCGCGGGCGACCCCGTCGTCCGTGTCCGGCGAGCAGGAAGAGCGGGAGCTGAAGGAGGGCCTCCTCAGGCTAGCGGCCGTGGCCGAGGAGGGCCCGGGCTGCTGTGCCCAGCGGGGACACGGAGCGGCGTCCACGGACGCCGGGGGAACGGACGAGCCCGGCCCGGGAGGGAGCAGCACAGCGCGGCCGGCCTCCGCCGGGCTCGGCTCTGGGCAGGCAGGCGCGGCTCGCCGACGCCTCCCACGCCTCCCAGGACGGCGGCCCAGCAGCCGCGCGCTCCTCTCCTCGCGCGCGCGCGCGCCCGCCGCCGCCCAGACGCTGCCCGGCCGTTGCCCCGCCCCCCTCCGGCGGTGGACTGCGGACAGCGACAGGGACACCCTCCTGGGACAACTCCTGCGGCCCCGCCCGCACGCTTCGGACCTTCGCGGAGCGGGAAGGTGCGCTGACAGGGACGCAGGGTCCCCGCTACGCTCGCTCTCGGGGAACTGCAGCCTCCTCCCTCCGCTTTTACTTGAATGTCAGACCCGAAACCATGCAACCTCTACAAGAAAACATAGGCAGTAGGCTCTTTGACATCAGTCTTAGCAGCCTATTTTCAAGTACCACGTCTGACTGGGCAATGGAAACAAAATACAAAGTGAACAAATGGGACTACATCAAAGTCAAAAAAAATCCTCTGCACCGCAAAGGAAACCATCCACAAAACCAAAACACAACCTAACAACTGGGGAGAAGATTCTTGCAAACCCTATATCGGATAAGGGCTTAATATCCAAAACACAGAAAGAACTCATACATCTCAACAGCAAAAGAAATCAACAACCCAATTAAAAAGGCGGGCAAAAGATCTGAGCAGTGATTTCTCCAAAGAAGGTATACGGATGGCCAACAGGCATATGGAAAGGGACTCAACATCATTAGCGATCAGAGAAATGCAAATCACAACTACAAGGAGATGTCACCTTACTCTGGTCAGAATGGCTCTCATTAACAAGACAAGAGACAAGTGTCGGAGAGGATGTGGAGAGAAGGGAACTCTCCTGCACTGCTGGCGGGAGGGCAGACTGGTGCAGCCAACTATGGAAAGCAGTATGGAGTATCCTCAGAAAACTAAGAATACATCTACCATGTGTATGATCCAGCTAGCCCACTGCTGGCTATTCATCCAAAGAACTTGAAAACACCAATGCAGAAAGACACATGCACCCCTAGGTTCACTGCAGCATTATTCACAACAGCCAGAACTTGGAAGCAACCTAGGTGCCCATCAGGGGAAGAATGGATGAAGAAGATGTGGTATGTATACACAATGGAATGCTACTCGGCCCTAAGAAATGATGAGATCCGACCATTTGCGACAACGTGGAGGGACCTTGAGGGTATTATGTGAAGCGAAATAAATCAGAGGGAGAAAGTCAAACTCCAGACACCGTGTGATCTCACTCATAAGGAGAAGATAAAAACAACGACAAACGCACACAGAGCAAAGGAGATTGGATTGCTGGTTACCATAGGGGGAGGGGGGAGGGGAGAGAGCCAAAGGGGCGATGAGGCTCACATGTGAGGTGACCGACTATAATTAGTTTTCGGGTGGTGAACACCATGTAATCTACACAGAATTCGAAATATATTACAACGTACATCTGAAAGCTATATCATCTTAGAATCCACTGTTACTGCAATAAAATAACATAAAATAAAATAAAATAAAATAAAATAAAATAAAATAAAATAAAATAAAGACGTGTAGGAGGCTCAAGAGGCTAACAGGCTTTTGAAAAGTTATTCCAGGGATTTTTATGGCTTAGCTCAGGGCGGCAGACACCAGCCTGAGACACAGCTGTGCCACAGCCACTAACTTCAACTAAACTCTATTCCGACTGGAGGGAAATCAAAACTACTGTAATCATAATTTCTTGAAGGCTTCACTTTGTGCCAGATCCTGTGCCCACTGCTTTGCACCAACTGTCTCATTCAATCCTCACCTCCAAAAGGTAGGTTACCGTTATTCTCCCCATTGGAAAGGCGAGCAGGCGGAAGCAGAAAGATGGCAATCTGCCTGGCATTCACAGAAGGATTCTCTAGGTAATGACATGACTTTTGGACAAGATTTCAAGGTTTAACACATTACGGTGGAGATGCAGATCCCAGTATCACAGAACGTGAAAAACACTGAGTCCTGCCAAATGTCTTAAAACACTAATTATGGATCCTCACAATCTCTTGGCCTGTTTTCTCAGATGAGGGAAAACCCAGCGTGAAAAACCGTTGATGAGATGTCTGCAGAGGAGGACTACGTCTGGTCTTTAAAGGCGGGACCTATCCCAGTAGATTCTGAGTCAGTGGGTCCAGAGTAGGCCTTGAGCGTCTCTGTTCTTTTCCAAAGCCCCACAGGCTACACTTCCGTGCCCTTGGAGTTGGGAAGTACAGTCATGCCCTACATCGGGACGTTTCAGTCAACAACGGGGGTCCCATCAGATTAGTCCCACATGGCCTAGGTGTGTAGGAGGCTCTGCCATCCAGGTTTAGGAACTCCGTGGTGTTTGCACAGTCTCGAGATTGCCTGACCATGACACACTCCTCAGAACTCATCCCCACTGTTAAGCAAAGCATGACTCTACTGCCTTGGATTCTCCACGGTCCCAGACCCTGCACTGTTTAGATGACTGCACACGCAGAGGGCACCGTGTCTGAGGCAGAGAGCAGCTGCAATCACAAAAGCTCTCGACAGAGAGTCAAGGAAAGGCGTGCTCTGCTTACACGACTCTCTACTTTTCTCTGGGTCTGAACCATTTCCTAGCTAATCTGCCTTGTTTGACCGAGCAGCTTTGCCAAAAAAAAAAAAAAAAAAAAAAAACGAACACAAAGTCACCAACAAACACTAAACAAACCAATATAAACAATACATATTAAATAAGCCTAACCCTACTATGCTACTGAAAAGGCTTTTATTTCCCTGGGATAATTTGGACAGCATTAGATTGTTTTACCAAGAGCAGCCAAGTCGAGGCAGATTATTTCTAATTCCACAGTGCTGCAGATGCGGTCAGTAGCAACTGCAAGCCGGAAAGGAAACAAAACAAAGTTGGGTGTAATCCATTCAAGTTCACACGTTTCACCAGGGACAGCCTCCAAGCCTTGAATACTTAGGTATGCATTTAGCCATTTCTTTAATCAACCACTACTAACGCCTACTAAAGGCCAGACACTGCTCTAAGTACTCTACGGATATGAAATATCCTCTCACCTTTACACTCACCTATGGAGTGCGTATGATAATCATCCCCGTTTTACAGATCAGGAAACTGACACACAGAATGGTACAGTAACTTGCCCAAGTTCACACAGCCCGTAGGTGGCAGAGCCAGGACCCATGTGACAGAGTCTGGCTCCAGAGGCCACGTTCTGAATCACCACGCTCAGTCTCCAAAAACCTACAGAAAGCGCCAGCCTCAATCGAAAAGTTTTGTTTTCCCCACCCTACAGTCCCTACGCGGCGGCCCCAGTCTCCAGGGCATTCTTTCAGCTCCTCTGACAGGCCATACTCCTCCCGTGCCCTGTCCCAACACTCTCCCGCACAAGTCCTCCTTGTCTTTTAGGCATCTGCTCTCAGCTTCCACATCACTGCCTGAGTCACAAAGGCTAACAGGAAATGCCGTAGTTCTCAACACTCAACACAAAATTGCCTTTACGTATCTCCTAGGCAATTGGTTGCTGCCTGTCTGTCCTTTCCAACCGGGCTGTGAGGTCCAGTACGTCAAACACCCTGTCAGTCCTGCTCACCAAGTGTCCAGGCCACTGAACACGCACCGACCAGAGGAAAGGAAGGACTTGTCCCAAAGTCAACTCTCCAGACTTTCTGTGGAAGGAGGGAACGAACGGAGCACCCTCCAGCCTCACGCTTTCTCTTCCATACTTTCAAGTGTGGGGCACATACCTGTGCTCACCACGCTCCCCGGACAGCCCCCACTGCACCCCTAACAGGTAGACTTCTGCACAGTCAAGGGCTTTGGAAAGCACTGGCTCTGCACACAAATATTGTGTGGCCCTCGACAGGCCACTTCCCCTGAACCGGCCTGAGCTTCAGGGCCACAACAGGCTTCGTGAAAACCCCAACGGAACGTAGCCTCGAAAAGAGGGAGACCCGCACTCCTCAGAACGCCTCGAGACCAGTGTCCTTATCGACTTGGCGTCTGTCCTTCCGAGAAGCCAAGACCACGGGGGGCGCTTCAGCGCCCGACTCCCGGGCACCGCATGCCCAGGCGGGCCCCGTGCCCGGCACACACCGCCCGTTCCACGAACGCCTGAAGCGCACGAAGAGACCCCCTCGCTCCCCGCGCCGCACAGCTGTCCCGCGACCTGACGGGCACCTCTTGGCGCACAAGCCTATTCCTCAGGGACACGCTCGCCTCCCACCAGCGCCCAGGCCCACGCCCCCCAGGTACCTCTCTCAGATGGAATCGTCTTCGCGGGCGACCCCGTCGTCCGTGTCCGGCGAGCAGGAAGAGCGGGAGCTGAAGGAGGGCCTCCTCAGGCTAGCGGCCGTGGCCGAGGAGGGCCCGGGCTGCTGTGCCCAGCGGGGACACGGAGCGGCGTCCACGGACGCCGGGGGAACGGACGAGCCCGGCCCGGGAGGGAGCAGCACAGCGCGGCCGGCCTCCGCCGGGCTCGGCTCTGGGCAGGCAGGCGCGGCTCGCCGACGCCTCCCACGCCTCCCAGGACGGCGGCCCAGCAGCCGCGCGCTCCTCTCCTCGCGCGCGCGCGCGCCCGCCGCCGCCCAGACGCTGCCCGGCCGTTGCCCCGCCCCCCTCCGGCGGTGGACTGCGGACAGCGACAGGGACACCCTCCTGGGACAACTCCTGCGGCCCCGCCCGCACGCTTCGGACCTTCGCGGAGCGGGAAGGTGCGCTGACAGGGACGCAGGGTCCCCGCTACGCTCGCTCTCGGGGAACTGCAGCCTCCTCCCTCCGCTTTTACTTGAATGTCAGACCCGAAACCATGCAACCTCTACAAGAAAACATAGGCAGTAGGCTCTTTGACATCAGTCTTAGCAGCCTATTTTCAAGTACCACGTCTGACTGGGCAATGGAAACAAAATACAAAGTGAACAAATGGGACTACATCAAAGTCAAAAAAAATCCTCTGCACCGCAAAGGAAACCATCCACAAAACCAAAACACAACCTAACAACTGGGGAGAAGATTCTTGCAAACCCTATATCGGATAAGGGCTTAATATCCAAAACACAGAAAGAACTCATACATCTCAACAGCAAAAGAAATCAACAACCCAATTAAAAAGGCGGGCAAAAGATCTGAGCAGTGATTTCTCCAAAGAAGGTATACGGATGGCCAACAGGCATATGGAAAGGGACTCAACATCATTAGCGATCAGAGAAATGCAAATCACAACTACAAGGAGATGTCACCTTACTCTGGTCAGAATGGCTCTCATTAACAAGACAAGAGACAAGTGTCGGAGAGGATGTGGAGAGAAGGGAACTCTCCTGCACTGCTGGCGGGAGGGCAGACTGGTGCAGCCAACTATGGAAAGCAGTATGGAGTATCCTCAGAAAACTAAGAATACATCTACCATGTGTATGATCCAGCTAGCCCACTGCTGGCTATTCATCCAAAGAACTTGAAAACACCAATGCAGAAAGACACATGCACCCCTAGGTTCACTGCAGCATTATTCACAACAGCCAGAACTTGGAAGCAACCTAGGTGCCCATCAGGGGAAGAATGGATGAAGAAGATGTGGTATGTATACACAATGGAATGCTACTCGGCCCTAAGAAATGATGAGATCCGACCATTTGCGACAACGTGGAGGGACCTTGAGGGTATTATGTGAAGCGAAATAAATCAGAGGGAGAAAGTCAAACTCCAGACACCGTGTGATCTCACTCATAAGGAGAAGATAAAAACAACGACAAACGCACACAGAGCAAAGGAGATTGGATTGCTGGTTACCATAGGGGGAGGGGGGAGGGGAGAGAGCCAAAGGGGCGATGAGGCTCACATGTGAGGTGACCGACTATAATTAGTTTTCGGGTGGTGAACACCATGTAATCTACACAGAATTCGAAATATATTACAACGTACATCTGAAAGCTATATCATCTTAGAATCCACTGTTACTGCAATAAAATAACATAAAATAAAATAAAATAAAATAACATAAAATAAAATAAAATAAAATAAAGACGTGTAGGAGGCTCAAGAGGCTAACAGGCTTTTGAAAAGTTATTCCAGGGATTTTTATGGCTTAGCTCAGGGCGGCAGACACCAGCCTGAGACACAGCTGTGCCACAGCCACTAACTTCAACTAAACTCTATTCCGACTGGAGGGAAATCAAAACTACTGTAATCATAATTTCTTGAAGGCTTCACTTTGTGCCAGATCCTGTGCCCACTGCTTTGCACCAACTGTCTCATTCAATCCTCACCTCCAAAAGGTAGGTTACCGTTATTCTCCCCATTGGAAAGGCGAGCAGGCGGAAGCAGAAAGATGGCAATCTGCCTGGCATTCACAGAAGGATTCTCTAGGTAATGACATGACTTTTGGACAAGATTTCAAGGTTTAACACATTACGGTGGAGATGCAGATCCCAGTATCACAGAACGTGAAAAACACTGAGTCCTGCCAAATGTCTTAAAACACTAATTATGGATCCTCACAATCTCTTGGCCTGTTTTCTCAGATGAGGGAAAACCCAGCGTGAAAAACCGTTGATGAGATGTCTGCAGAGGAGGACTACGTCTGGTCTTTAAAGGCGGGACCTATCCCAGTAGATTCTGAGTCAGTGGGTCCAGAGTAGGCCTTGAGCGTCTCTGTTCTTTTCCAAAGCCCCACAGGCTACACTTCCGTGCCCTTGGAGTTGGGAAGTACAGTCATGCCCTACATCGGGACGTTTCAGTCAACAACGGGGGTCCCATCAGATTAGTCCCACATGGCCTAGGTGTGTAGGAGGCTCTGCCATCCAGGTTTAGGAACTCCGTGGTGTTTGCACAGTCTCGAGATTGCCTGACCATGACACACTCCTCAGAACTCATCCCCACTGTTAAGCAAAGCATGACTCTACTGCCTTGGATTCTCCACGGTCCCAGACCCTGCACTGTTTAGATGACTGCACACGCAGAGGGCACCGTGTCTGAGGCAGAGAGCAGCTGCAATCACAAAAGCTCTCGACAGAGAGTCAAGGAAAGGCGTGCTCTGCTTACACGACTCTCTACTTTTCTCTGGGTCTGAACCATTTCCTAGCTAATCTGCCTTGTTTGACCGAGCAGCTTTGCCAAAAAAAAAAAAAAAAAAAAAAAAACGAACACAAAGTCACCAACAAACACTAAACAAACCAATATAAACAATACATATTAAATAAGCCTAACCCTACTATGCTACTGAAAAGGCTTTTATTTCCCTGGGATAATTTGGACAGCATTAGATTGTTTTACCAAGAGCAGCCAAGTCGAGGCAGATTATTTCTAATTCCACAGTGCTGCAGATGCGGTCAGTAGCAACTGCAAGCCGGAAAGGAAACAAAACAAAGTTGGGTGTAATCCATTCAAGTTCACACGTTTCACCAGGGACAGCCTCCAAGCCTTGAATACTTAGGTATGCATTTAGCCATTTCTTTAATCAACCACTACTAACGCCTACTAAAGGCCAGACACTGCTCTAAGTACTTTACGGATATGAAATATCCTCTCACCTTTACACTCACCTATGGAGTGCGTATGATAATCATCCCCGTTTTACAGATCAGGAAACTGACACACAGAATGGTACAGTAACTTGCCCAAGTTCACACAGCCCGTAGGTGGCAGAGCCAGGACCCATGTGACAGAGTCTGGCTCCAGAGGCCACGTTCTGAATCACCACGCTCAGTCTCCAAAAACCTACAGAAAGCGCCAGCCTCAATCGAAAAGTTTTGTTTTCCCCACCCTACAGTCCCTACGCGGCGGCCCCAGTCTCCAGGGCATTCTTTCAGCTCCTCTGACAGGCCATACTCCTCCCGTGCCCTGTCCCAACACTCTCCCGCACAAGTCCTCCTTGTCTTTTAGGCATCTGCTCTCAGCTTCCACATCACTGCCTGAGTCACAAAGGCTAACAGGAAATGCCGTAGTTCTCAACACTCAACACAAAATTGCCTTTACGTATCTCCTAGGCAATTGGTTGCTGCCTGTCTGTCCTTTCCAACCGGGCTGTGAGGTCCAGTACGTCAAACACCCTGTCAGTCCTGCTCACCAAGTGTCCAGGCCACTGAACACGCACCGACCAGAGGAAAGGAAGGACTGGTCCCAAAGTCAACTCTCCAGACTTTCTGTGGAAGGAGGGAACGAACGGAGCACCCTCCAGCCTCACGCTTTCTCTTCCATACTTTCAAGTGTGGGGCACATACCCGTGCTCACCACGCTCCCCGGACAGCCCCCACTGCACCCCTAACAGGTAGACTTCTGCACAGTCAAGGGCTTTGGAAAGCACTGGCTCTGCACACAAATATTGTGTGGCCCTCGACAGGCCACTTCCCCTGAACCGGCCTGAGCTTCAGGGCCACAACAGGCTTCGTGAAAACCCCAACGGAACGTAGCCTCGAAAAGAGGGAGACCCGCACTCCTCAGAACGCCTCGAGACCAGTGTCCTTATCGACTTGGCGTCTGTCCTTCCGAGAAGCCAAGACCACGGGGGGCGCTTCAGCGCCCGACTCCCGGGCACCGCATGCCCAGGCGGGCCCCGTGCCCGGCACACACCGCCCGTTCCACGAACGCCTGAAGCGCACGAAGAGACCCCCTCGCTCCCCGCGCCGCACAGCTGTCCCGCGACCTGACGGGCACCTCTTGGCGCACAAGCCTATTCCTCAGGGACACGCTCGCCTCCCACCAGCGCCCAGGCCCACGCCCCCCAGGTACCTCTCTCAGATGGAATCGTCTTCGCGGGCGACCCCGTCGTCCGTGTCCGGCGAGCAGGAAGAGCGGGAGCTGAAGGAGGGCCTCCTCAGGCTAGCGGCCGTGGCCGAGGAGGGCCCGGGCTGCTGTGCCCAGCGGGGACACGGAGCGGCGTCCACGGACGCCGGGGGAACGGACGAGCCCGGCCCGGGAGGGAGCAGCACAGCGCGGCCGGCCTCCGCCGGGCTCGGCTCTGGGCAGGCAGGCGCGGCTCGCCGACGCCTCCCACGCCTCCCAGGACGGCGGCCCAGCAGCCGCGCGCTCCTCTCCTCGCGCGCGCGCGCGCCCGCCGCCGCCCAGACGCTGCCCGGCCGTTGCCCCGCCCCCCTCCGGCGGTGGACTGCGGACAGCGACAGGGACACCCTCCTGGGACAACTCCTGCGGCCCCGCCCGCACGCTTCGGACCTTCGCGGAGCGGGAAGGTGCGCTGACAGGGACGCAGGGTCCCCGCTACGCTCGCTCTCGGGGAACTGCAGCCTCCTCCCTCCGCTTTTACTTGAATGTCAGACCCGAAACCATGCAACCTCTACAAGAAAACATAGGCAGTAGGCTCTTTGACATCAGTCTTAGCAGCCTATTTTCAAGTACCACGTCTGACTGGGCAATGGAAACAAAATACAAAGTGAACAAATGGGACTACATCAAAGTCAAAAAAAATCCTCTGCACCGCAAAGGAAACCATCCACAAAACCAAAACACAACCTAACAACTGGGGAGAAGATTCTTGCAAACCCTATATCGGATAAGGGCTTAATATCCAAAACACAGAAAGAACTCATACATCTCAACAGCAAAAGAAATCAACAACCCAATTAAAAAGGCGGGCAAAAGATCTGAGCAGTGATTTCTCCAAAGAAGGTATACGGATGGCCAACAGGCATATGGAAAGGGACTCAACATCATTAGCGATCAGAGAAATGCAAATCACAACTACAAGGAGATGTCACCTTACTCTGGTCAGAATGGCTCTCATTAACAAGACAAGAGACAAGTGTCGGAGAGGATGTGGAGAGAAGGGAACTCTCCTGCACTGCTGGCGGGAGGGCAGACTGGTGCAGCCAACTATGGAAAGCAGTATGGAGTATCCTCAGAAAACTAAGAATACATCTACCATGTGTATGATCCAGCTAGCCCACTGCTGGCTATTCATCCAAAGAACTTGAAAACACCAATGCAGAAAGACACATGCACCCCTAGGTTCACTGCAGCATTATTCACAACAGCCAGAACTTGGAAGCAACCTAGGTGCCCATCAGGGGAAGAATGGATGAAGAAGATGTGGTATGTATACACAATGGAATGCTACTCGGCCCTAAGAAATGATGAGATCCGACCATTTGCGACAACGTGGAGGGACCTTGAGGGTATTATGTGAAGCGAAATAAATCAGAGGGAGAAAGTCAAACTCCAGACACCGTGTGATCTCACTCATAAGGAGAAGATAAAAACAACGACAAACGCACACAGAGCAAAGGAGATTGGATTGCTGGTTACCATAGGGGGAGGGGGGAGGGGAGAGAGCCAAAGGGGCGATGAGGCTCACATGTGAGGTGACCGACTATAATTAGTTTTCGGGTGGTGAACACCATGTAATCTACACAGAATTCGAAATATATTACAACGTACATCTGAAAGCTATATCATCTTAGAATCCACTGTTACTGCAATAAAATAACATAAAATAAAATAAAATAAAATAAAATAAAATAAAATAAAATAAAATAAAGACGTGTAGGAGGCTCAAGAGGCTAACAGGCTTTTGAAAAGTTATTCCAGGGATTTTTATGGCTTAGCTCAGGGCGGCAGACACCAGCCTGAGACACAGCTGTGCCACAGCCACTAACTTCAACTAAACTCTATTCCGACTGGAGGGAAATCAAAACTACTGTAATCATAATTTCTTGAAGGCTTCACTTTGTGCCAGATCCTGTGCCCACTGCTTTGCACCAACTGTCTCATTCAATCCTCACCTCCAAAAGGTAGGTTACCGTTATTCTCCCCATTGGAAAGGCGAGCAGGCGGAAGCAGAAAGATGGCAATCTGCCTGGCATTCACAGAAGGATTCTCTAGGTAATGACATGACTTTTGGACAAGATTTCAAGGTTTAACACATTACGGTGGAGATGCAGATCCCAGTATCACAGAACGTGAAAAACACTGAGTCCTGCCAAATGTCTTAAAACACTAATTATGGATCCTCACAATCTCTTGGCCTGTTTTCTCAGATGAGGGAAAACCCAGCGTGAAAAACCGTTGATGAGATGTCTGCAGAGGAGGACTACGTCTGGTCTTTAAAGGCGGGACCTATCCCAGTAGATTCTGAGTCAGTGGGTCCAGAGTAGGCCTTGAGCGTCTCTGTTCTTTTCCAAAGCCCCACAGGCTACACTTCCGTGCCCTTGGAGTTGGGAAGTACAGTCATGCCCTACATCGGGACGTTTCAGTCAACAACGGGGGTCCCATCAGATTAGTCCCACATGGCCTAGGTGTGTAGGAGGCTCTGCCATCCAGGTTTAGGAACTCCGTGGTGTTTGCACAGTCTCGAGATTGCCTGACCATGACACACTCCTCAGAACTCATCCCCACTGTTAAGCAAAGCATGACTCTACTGCCTTGGATTCTCCACGGTCCCAGACCCTGCACTGTTTAGATGACTGCACACGCAGAGGGCACCGTGTCTGAGGCAGAGAGCAGCTGCAATCACAAAAGCTCTCGACAGAGAGTCAAGGAAAGGCGTGCTCTGCTTACACGACTCTCTACTTTTCTCTGGGTCTGAACCATTTCCTAGCTAATCTGCCTTGTTTGACCGAGCAGCTTTGCCAAAAAAAAAAAAAAAAAAAAAAAAACGAACACAAAGTCACCAACAAACACTAAACAAACCAATATAAACAATACATATTAAATAAGCCTAACCCTACTATGCTACTGAAAAGGCTTTTATTTCCCTGGGATAATTTGGACAGCATTAGATTGTTTTACCAAGAGCAGCCAAGTCGAGGCAGATTATTTCTAATTCCACAGTGCTGCAGATGCGGTCAGTAGCAACTGCAAGCCGGAAAGGAAACAAAACAAAGTTGGGTGTAATCCATTCAAGTTCACACGTTTCACCAGGGACAGCCTCCAAGCCTTGAATACTTAGGTATGCATTTAGCCATTTCTTTAATCAACCACTACTAACGCCTACTAAAGGCCAGACACTGCTCTAAGTACTCTACGGATATGAAATATCCTCTCACCTTTACACTCACCTATGGAGTGCGTATGATAATCATCCCCGTTTTACAGATCAGGAAACTGACACACAGAATGGTACAGTAACTTGCCCAAGTTCACACAGCCCGTAGGTGGCAGAGCCAGGACCCATGTGACAGAGTCTGGCTCCAGAGGCCACGTTCTGAATCACCACGCTCAGTCTCCAAAAACCTACAGAAAGCGCCAGCCTCAATCGAAAAGTTTTGTTTTCCCCACCCTACAGTCCCTACGCGGCGGCCCCAGTCTCCAGGGCATTCTTTCAGCTCCTCTGACAGGCCATACTCCTCCCGTGCCCTGTCCCAACACTCTCCCGCACAAGTCCTCCTTGTCTTTTAGGCATCTGCTCTCAGCTTCCACATCACTGCCTGAGTCACAAAGGCTAACAGGAAATGCCGTAGTTCTCAACACTCAACACAAAATTGCCTTTACGTATCTCCTAGGCAATTGGTTGCTGCCTGTCTGTCCTTTCCAACCGGGCTGTGAGGTCCAGTACGTCAAACACCCTGTCAGTCCTGCTCACCAAGTGTCCAGGCCACTGAACACGCACCGACCAGAGGAAAGGAAGGACTTGTCCCAAAGTCAACTCTCCAGACTTTCTGTGGAAGGAGGGAACGAACGGAGCACCCTCCAGCCTCACGCTTTCTCTTCCATACTTTCAAGTGTGGGGCACATACCCGTGCTCACCACGCTCCCCGGACAGCCCCCACTGCACCCCTAACAGGTAGACTTCTGCACAGTCAAGGGCTTTGGAAAGCACTGGCTCTGCACACAAATATTGTGTGGCCCTCGACAGGCCACTTCCCCTGAACCGGCCTGAGCTTCAGGGCCACAACAGGCTTCGTGAAAACCCCAACGGAACGTAGCCTCGAAAAGAGGGAGACCCGCACTCCTCAGAACGCCTCGAGACCAGTGTCCTTATCGACTTGGCGTCTGTCCTTCCGAGAAGCCAAGACCACGGGGGGCGCTTCAGCGCCCGACTCCCGGGCACCGCATGCCCAGGCGGGCCCCGTGCCCGGCACACACCGCCCGTTCCACGAACGCCTGAAGCGCACGAAGAGACCCCCTCGCTCCCCGCGCCGCACAGCTGTCCCGCGACCTGACGGGCACCTCTTGGCGCACAAGCCTATTCCTCAGGGACACGCTCGCCTCCCACCAGCGCCCAGGCCCACGCCCCCCAGGTACCTCTCTCAGATGGAATCGTCTTCGCGGGCGACCCCGTCGTCCGTGTCCGGCGAGCAGGAAGAGCGGGAGCTGAAGGAGGGCCTCCTCAGGCTAGCGGCCGTGGCCGAGGAGGGCCCGGGCTGCTGTGCCCAGCGGGGACACGGAGCGGCGTCCACGGACGCCGGGGGAACGGACGAGCCCGGCCCGGGAGGGAGCAGCACAGCGCGGCCGGCCTCCGCCGGGCTCGGCTCTGGGCAGGCAGGCGCGGCTCGCCGACGCCTCCCACGCCTCCCAGGACGGCGGCCCAGCAGCCGCGCGCTCCTCTCCTCGCGCGCGCGCGCGCCCGCCGCCGCCCAGACGCTGCCCGGCCGTTGCCCCGCCCCCCTCCGGCGGTGGACTGCGGACAGCGACAGGGACACCCTCCTGGGACAACTCCTGCGGCCCCGCCCGCACGCTTCGGACCTTCGCGGAGCGGGAAGGTGCGCTGACAGGGACGCAGGGTCCCCGCTACGCTCGCTCTCGGGGAACTGCAGCCTCCTCCCTCCGCTTTTACTTGAATGTCAGACCCGAAACCATGCAACCTCTACAAGAAAACATAGGCAGTAGGCTCTTTGACATCAGTCTTAGCAGCCTATTTTCAAGTACCACGTCTGACTGGGCAATGGAAACAAAATACAAAGTGAACAAATGGGACTACATCAAAGTCAAAAAAAATCCTCTGCACCGCAAAGGAAACCATCCACAAAACCAAAACACAACCTAACAACTGGGGAGAAGATTCTTGCAAACCCTATATCGGATAAGGGCTTAATATCCAAAACACAGAAAGAACTCATACATCTCAACAGCAAAAGAAATCAACAACCCAATTAAAAAGGCGGGCAAAAGATCTGAGCAGTGATTTCTCCAAAGAAGGTATACGGATGGCCAACAGGCATATGGAAAGGGACTCAACATCATTAGCGATCAGAGAAATGCAAATCACAACTACAAGGAGATGTCACCTTACTCTGGTCAGAATGGCTCTCATTAACAAGACAAGAGACAAGTGTCGGAGAGGATGTGGAGAGAAGGGAACTCTCCTGCACTGCTGGCGGGAGGGCAGACTGGTGCAGCCAACTATGGAAAGCAGTATGGAGTATCCTCAGAAAACTAAGAATACATCTACCATGTGTATGATCCAGCTAGCCCACTGCTGGCTATTCATCCAAAGAACTTGAAAACACCAATGCAGAAAGACACATGCACCCCTAGGTTCACTGCAGCATTATTCACAACAGCCAGAACTTGGAAGCAACCTAGGTGCCCATCAGGGGAAGAATGGATGAAGAAGATGTGGTATGTATACACAATGGAATGCTACTCGGCCCTAAGAAATGATGAGATCCGACCATTTGCGACAACGTGGAGGGACCTTGAGGGTATTATGTGAAGCGAAATAAATCAGAGGGAGAAAGTCAAACTCCAGACACCGTGTGATCTCACTCATAAGGAGAAGATAAAAACAACGACAAACGCACACAGAGCAAAGGAGATTGGATTGCTGGTTACCATAGGGGGAGGGGGGAGGGGAGAGAGCCAAAGGGGCGATGAGGCTCACATGTGAGGTGACCGACTATAATTAGTTTTCGGGTGGTGAACACCCATGTAATCTACACAGAATTCGAAATATATTACAACGTACATCTGAAAGCTATATCATCTTAGAATCCACTGTTACTGCAATAAAATAACATAAAATAAAATAAAATAAAATAACATAAAATAAAATAAAATAAAATAAAGACGTGTAGGAGGCTCAAGAGGCTAACAGGCTTTTGAAAAGTTATTCCAGGGATTTTTATGGCTTAGCTCAGGGCGGCAGACACCAGCCTGAGACACAGCTGTGCCACAGCCACTAACTTCAACTAAACTCTATTCCGACTGGAGGGAAATCAAAACTACTGTAATCATAATTTCTTGAAGGCTTCACTTTGTGCCAGATCCTGTGCCCACTGCTTTGCACCAACTGTCTCATTCAATCCTCACCTCCAAAAGGTAGGTTACCGTTATTCTCCCCATTGGAAAGGCGAGCAGGCGGAAGCAGAAAGATGGCAATCTGCCTGGCATTCACAGAAGGATTCTCTAGGTAATGACATGACTTTTGGACAAGATTTCAAGGTTTAACACATTACGGTGGAGATGCAGATCCCAGTATCACAGAACGTGAAAAACACTGAGTCCTGCCAAATGTCTTAAAACACTAATTATGGATCCTCACAATCTCTTGGCCTGTTTTCTCAGATGAGGGAAAACCCAGCGTGAAAAACCGTTGATGAGATGTCTGCAGAGGAGGACTACGTCTGGTCTTTAAAGGCGGGACCTATCCCAGTAGATTCTGAGTCAGTGGGTCCAGAGTAGGCCTTGAGCGTCTCTGTTCTTTTCCAAAGCCCCACAGGCTACACTTCCGTGCCCTTGGAGTTGGGAAGTACAGTCATGCCCTACATCGGGACGTTTCAGTCAACAACGGGGGTCCCATCAGATTAGTCCCACATGGCCTAGGTGTGTAGGAGGCTCTGCCATCCAGGTTTAGGAACTCCGTGGTGTTTGCACAGTCTCGAGATTGCCTGACCATGACACACTCCTCAGAACTCATCCCCACTGTTAAGCAAAGCATGACTCTACTGCCTTGGATTCTCCACGGTCCCAGACCCTGCACTGTTTAGATGACTGCACACGCAGAGGGCACCGTGTCTGAGGCAGAGAGCAGCTGCAATCACAAAAGCTCTCGACAGAGAGTCAAGGAAAGGCGTGCTCTGCTTACACGACTCTCTACTTTTCTCTGGGTCTGAACCATTTCCTAGCTAATCTGCCTTGTTTGACCGAGCAGCTTTGCCAAAAAAAAAAAAAAAAAAACGAACACAAAGTCACCAACAAACACTAAACAAACCAATATAAACAATACATATTAAATAAGCCTAACCCTACTATGCTACTGAAAAGGCTTTTATTTCCCTGGGATAATTTGGACAGCATTAGATTGTTTTACCAAGAGCAGCCAAGTCGAGGCAGATTATTTCTAATTCCACAGTGCTGCAGATGCGGTCAGTAGCAACTGCAAGCCGGAAAGGAAACAAAACAAAGTTGGGTGTAATCCATTCAAGTTCACACGTTTCACCAGGGACAGCCTCCAAGCCTTGAATACTTAGGTATGCATTTAGCCATTTCTTTAATCAACCACTACTAACGCCTACTAAAGGCCAGACACTGCTCTAAGTACTTTACGGATATGAAATATCCTCTCACCTTTACACTCACCTATGGAGTGCGTATGATAATCATCCCCGTTTTACAGATCAGGAAACTGACACACAGAATGGTACAGTAACTTGCCCAAGTTCACACAGCCCGTAGGTGGCAGAGCCAGGACCCATGTGACAGAGTCTGGCTCCAGAGGCCACGTTCTGAATCACCACGCTCAGTCTCCAAAAACCTACAGAAAGCGCCAGCCTCAATCGAAAAGTTTTGTTTTCCCCACCCTACAGTCCCTACGCGGCGGCCCCAGTCTCCAGGGCATTCTTTCAGCTCCTCTGACAGGCCATACTCCTCCCGTGCCCTGTCCCAACACTCTCCCGCACAAGTCCTCCTTGTCTTTTAGGCATCTGCTCTCAGCTTCCACATCACTGCCTGAGTCACAAAGGCTAACAGGAAATGCCGTAGTTCTCAACACTCAACACAAAATTGCCTTTACGTATCTCCTAGGCAATTGGTTGCTGCCTGTCTGTCCTTTCCAACCGGGCTGTGAGGTCCAGTACGTCAAACACCCTGTCAGTCCTGCTCACCAAGTGTCCAGGCCACTGAACACGCACCGACCAGAGGAAAGGAAGGACTTGTCCCAAAGTCAACTCTCCAGACTTTCTGTGGAAGGAGGGAACGAACGGAGCACCCTCCAGCCTCACGCTTTCTCTTCCATACTTTCAAGTGTGGGGCACATACCCGTGCTCACCACGCTCCCCGGACAGCCCCACTGCACCCCTAACAGGTAGACTTCTGCACAGTCAAGGGCTTTGGAAAGCACTGGCTCTGCACACAAATATTGTGTGGCCCTCGACAGGCCACTTCCCCTGAACCGGCCTGAGCTTCAGGGCCACAACAGGCTTCGTGAAAACCCCAACGGAACGTAGCCTCGAAAAGAGGGAGACCCGCACTCCTCAGAACGCCTCGAGACCAGTGTCCTTATCGACTTGGCGTCTGTCCTTCCGAGAAGCCAAGACCACGGGGGGCGCTTCAGCGCCCGACTCCCGGGCACCGCATGCCCAGGCGGGCCCCGTGCCCGGCACACACCGCCCGTTCCACGAACGCCTGAAGCGCACGAAGAGACCCCCTCGCTCCCCGCGCCGCACAGCTGTCCCGCGACCTGACGGGCACCTCTTGGCGCACAAGCCTATTCCTCAGGGACACGCTCGCCTCCCACCAGCGCCCAGGCCCACGCCCCCCAGGTACCTCTCTCAGATGGAATCGTCTTCGCGGGCGACCCCGTCGTCCGTGTCCGGCGAGCAGGAAGAGCGGGAGCTGAAGGAGGGCCTCCTCAGGCTAGCGGCCGTGGCCGAGGAGGGCCCGGGCTGCTGTGCCCAGCGGGGACACGGAGCGGCGTCCACGGACGCCGGGGGAACGGACGAGCCCGGCCCGGGAGGGAGCAGCACAGCGCGGCCGGCCTCCGCCGGGCTCGGCTCTGGGCAGGCAGGCGCGGCTCGCCGACGCCTCCCACGCCTCCCAGGACGGCGGCCCAGCAGCCGCGCGCTCCTCTCCTCGCGCGCGCGCGCGCCCGCCGCCGCCCAGACGCTGCCCGGCCGTTGCCCCGCCCCCCTCCGGCGGTGGACTGCGGACAGCGACAGGGACACCCTCCTGGGACAACTCCTGCGGCCCCGCCCGCACGCTTCGGACCTTCGCGGAGCGGGAAGGTGCGCTGACAGGGACGCAGGGTCCCCGCTACGCTCGCTCTCGGGGAACTGCAGCCTCCTCCCTCCGCTTTTACTTGAATGTCAGACCCGAAACCATGCAACCTCTACAAGAAAACATAGGCAGTAGGCTCTTTGACATCAGTCTTAGCAGCCTATTTTCAAGCACCACGTCTGACTGGGCAATGGAAACAAAATACAAAGTGAACAAATGGGACTACATCAAAGTCAAAAAAATCCTCTGCACCGCAAAGGAAACCATCCACAAAACCAAAACACAACCTAACAACTGGGGAGAAGATTCTTGCAAACCCTATATCGGATAAGGGCTTAATATCCAAAACACAGAAAGAACTCATACATCTCAACAGCAAAAGAAATCAACACCCAATTAAAAAGGCGGGCAAAAGATCTGAGCAGTGATTTCTCCAAAGAAGGTATACGGATGGCCAACAGGCATATGGAAAGGGACTCAACATCATTAGCGATCAGAGAAATGCAAATCACAACTACAAGGAGATGTCACCTTACTCTGGTCAGAATGGCTCTCATTAACAAGACAAGAGACAAGTGTCGGAGAGGATGTGGAGAGAAGGGAACTCTCCTGCACTGCTGGCGGGAGGGCAGACTGGTGCAGCCAACTATGGAAAGCAGTATGGAGTATCCTCAGAAAACTAAGAATACATCTACCATGTGTATGATCCAGCTAGCCCACTGCTGGCTATTCATCCAAAGAACTTGAAAACACCAATGCAGAAAGACACATGCACCCCTAGGTTCACTGCAGCATTATTCACAACAGCCAGAACTTGGAAGCAACCTAGGTGCCCATCAGGGGAAGAATGGATGAAGAAGATGTGGTATGTATACACAATGGAATGCTACTCGGCCCTAAGAAATGATGAGATCCGACCATTTGCGACAACGTGGAGGGACCTTGAGGGTATTATGTGAAGCGAAATAAATCAGAGGGAGAAAGTCAAACTCCAGACACCGTGTGATCTCACTCATAAGGAGAAGATAAAAACAACGACAAACGCACACAGAGCAAAGGAGATTGGATTGCTGGTTACCATAGGGGGAGGGGGGAGGGGAGAGAGCCAAAGGGGCGATGAGGCTCACATGTGAGGTGACCGACTATAATTAGTTTTCGGGTGGTGAACACCCATGTAATCTACACAGAATTCGAAATATATTATTACAAACGACTACATCTGAAAGCTATATCATCTTAGAATCCACTGTTACTGCAATAAAATAACATAAAATAAAATAAAATAAAATAACATAAAATAAAATAAAATAAAATAAAGACGTGTAGGAGGCTCAAGAGGCTAACAGGCTTTTGAAAAGTTATTCCAGGGATTTTTATGGCTTAGCTCAGGGCGGCAGACACCAGCCTGAGACACAGCTGTGCCACAGCCACTAACTTCAACTAAACTCTATTCCGACTGGAGGGAAATCAAACTACTGTAATCATAATTTCTTGAAGGCTTCACTTTGTGCCAGATCCTGTGCCCACTGCTTTGCACCAACTGTCTCATTCAATCCTCACCTCCAAAAGGTAGGTTACCGTTATTCTCCCATTGGAAAGGTGAGCAGGCGGAAGCAGAAAGATGGCAATCTGCCTGGCATTCACAGAAGGATTCTCTAGGTAATGACATGACTTTTGGACAAGATTTCAAGGTTTAACACATTACGGTGGAGATGCAGATCCCAGTATCACAGAACGTGAAAAACACTGAGTCCTGCCAAATGTCTTAAAACACTAATTATGGATCCTCACAATCTCTTGGCCTGTTTTCTCAGATGAGGGAAAACCCAGCGTGAAAAACCGTTGATGAGATGTCTGCAGAGGAGGACTACGTCTGGTCTTTAAAGGCGGGACCTATCCCAGTAGATTCTGAGTCAGTGGGTCCAGAGTAGGCCTTGAGCGTCTCTGTTCTTTTCCAAAGCCCCACAGGCTACACTTCCGTGCCCTTGGAGTTGGGAAGTACAGTCATGCCCTACATCGGGACGTTTCAGTCAACAACGGGGGTCCCATCAGATTAGTCCCACATGGCCTAGGTGTGTAGGAGGCTCTGCCATCCAGGTTTAGGAACTCCGTGGTGTTTGCACAGTCTCGAGATTGCCTGACCATGACACACTCCTCAGAACTCATCCCCACTGTTAAGCAAAGCATGACTCTACTGCCTTGGATTCTCCACGGTCCCAGACCCTGCACTGTTTAGATGACTGCACACGCAGAGGGCACCGTGTCTGAGGCAGAGAGCAGCTGCAATCACAAAAGCTCTCGACAGAGAGTCAAGGAAAGGCGTGCTCTGCTTACACGACTCTCTACTTTTCTCTGGGTCTGAACCATTTCCTAGCTAATCTGCCTTGTTTGACCGAGCAGCTTTGCCAAAAAAAAAAAAAAAAAAAAAAACGAACACAAAGTCACCAACAAACACTAAACAAACCAATATAAACAATACATATTAAATAAGCCTAACCCTACTATGCTACTGAAAAGGCTTTTATTTCCCTGGGATAATTTGGACAGCATTAGATTGTTTTACCAAGAGCAGCCAAGTCGAGGCAGATTATTTCTAATTCCACAGTGCTGCAGATGCGGTCAGTAGCAACTGCAAGCCGGAAAGGAAACAAAACAAAGTTGGGTGTAATCCATTCAAGTTCACACGTTTCACCAGGGACAGCCTCCAAGCCTTGAATACTTAGGTATACATTTAGCCATTTCTTTAATCAACCACTACTAACGCCTACTAAAGGCCAGACACTGCTCTAAGTACTCTACAGATATGAAATATCCTCTCACCTTTACACTCACCTATGGAGTGCGTATGATAATCATCCCCGTTTTACAGATCAGGAAACTGACACACAGAATGGTACAGTAACTTGCCCAAGTTCACACAGCCCGTAGGTGGCAGAGCCAGGACCCATGTGACAGAGTCTGGCTCCAGAGGCCACGTTCTGAATCACCACGCTCAGTCTCCAAAAACCTACAGAAAGCGCCAGCCTCAATCGAAAAGTTTTGTTTTCCCCACCCTACAGTCCCTACGCGGCGGCCCCAGTCTCCAGGGCATTCTTTCAGCTCCTCTGACAGGCCATACTCCTCCCGTGCCCTGTCCCAACACTCTCCCGCACAAGTCCTCCTTGTCTTTTAGGCATCTGCTCTCAGCTTCCACATCACTGCCTGAGTCACAAAGGCTAACAGGAAATGCCGTAGTTCTCAACACTCAACACAAAATTGCCTTTACGTATCTCCTAGGCAATTGGTTGCTGCCTGTCTGTCCTTTCCAACCGGGCTGTGAGGTCCAGTACGTCAAACACCCTG
>NW_027222318.1:0-21900 GCF_041296265.1 Equus caballus
GTCCCGATGTAGGGCATGACTGTACTTCCCAACTCCAAGGGCACGGAAGTGTAGCCTGTGGGGCTTTGGAAAAGAACAGAGACGCTCAAGGCCTACTCTGGACCCACTGACTCAGAATCTACTGGGATAGGTCCCGCCTTTAAAGACCAGATGTAGTCCTCCTCTGCAGACATCTCATCAACGGTTTTTCACGCTGGGTTTTCCCTCATCTGAGAAAACAGGCCAAGAGATTGTGAGGATCCATAATTAGTGTTTTAAGACATTTGGCAGGACTCAGTGTTTTTCACGTTCTGTGATACTGGGATCTGCATCTCCACCGTAATGTGTTAAACCTTGAAATCTTGTCCAAAAGTCATGTCATTACCTAGAGAATCCTTCTGTGAATGCCAGGCAGATTGCCATCTTTCTGCTTCCGCCTGCTCGCCTTTCCAATGGGGAGAATAACGGTAACCTACCTTTTGGAGGTGAGGATTGAATGAGACAGTTGGTGCAAGCAGTGGGCACAGGATCTGGCACAAAGTGAAGCCTTCAAGAAATTATGATTACAGTAGTTTTGATTTCCCTCCAGTCGGAATAGAGTTTAGTGAAGTTAGTGGCTGTGGCACAGCTGTGTCTCAGGCTGGTGTCTGCCGCCCTGAGCTAAGCCATAAAAATCCCTGGAATAACTTTTCAAAAGCCTGTTAGCCTCTTGAGCCTCCTACACGTCTTTATTTTATTTTATTTTATTTTATTTTATGTTATTTTATTGCAGTAACAGTGGATTCTAAGATGATATAGCTTTCAGATGTACGTTGTAATATATTTCGAATTCTGTGTAGATTACATGGTGTTCACCACCCGAAAACTAATTATAGTCGGTCACCTCACATGTGAGCCTCATCGCCCCTTTGGCTCTCTCCCCTCCCCCCTCCCCCTATGGTAACCAGCAATCCAATCTCCTTTGCTCTGTGTGCGTTTGTCGTTGTTTTTATCTTCTCCTTATGAGTGAGATCACACGGTGTCTGGAGTTTGACTTTCTCCCTCTGATTTATTTCGCTTCACATAATACCCTCAAGGTCCCTCCACGTTGTCGCAAATGGTCGGATCTCATCATTTCTTAGGGCCGAGTAGCATTCCATTGTGTATACATACCACATCTTCTTCATCCATTCTTCCCCTGATGGGCACCTAGGTTGCTTCCAAGTTCTGGCTGTTGTGAATAATGCTGCAGTGAACCTAGGGGTGCATGTGTCTTTCTGCATTGGTGTTTTCAAGTTCTTTGGATGAATAGCCAGCAGTGGGCTAGCTGGATCATACACATGGTAGATGTATTCTTAGTTTTCTGAGGATACTCCATACTGCTTTCCATAGTTGGCTGCACCAGTCTGCCCTCCCGCCAGCAGTGCAGGAGAGTTCCCTTCTCTCCACATCCTCTCCGACACTTGTCTCTTGTCTTGTTAATGAGAGCCATTCTGACCAGAGTAAGGTGACATCTCCTTGTAGTTGTGATTTGCATTTCTCTGATCGCTAATGATGTTGAGTCCCTTTCCATATGCCTGTTGGCCATCCGTATACCTTCTTTGGAGAAATCACTGCTCAGATCTTTTGCCCGCCTTTTTAATTGGGTTGTTGATTTCTTTTGCTGTTGAGATGTATGAGTTCTTTCTGTGTTTTGGATATTAAGCCCTTATCCGATATAGGGTTTGCAAGAATCTTCTCCCCAGTTGTTAGGTTGTGTTTTGGTTTTGTGGATGGTTTCCTTTGCGGTGCAGAGGATTTTTTTTGACTTTGATGTAGTCCCATTTGTTCACTTTGTATTTTGTTTCCATTGCCCAGTCAGACGTGGTACTTGAAAATAGGCTGCTAAGACTGATGTCAAAGAGCCTACTGCCTATGTTTTCTTGTAGAGGTTGCATGGTTTCGGGTCTGACATTCAAGTAAAAGCGGAGGGAGGAGGCTGCAGTTCCCGAGAGCGAGCGTAGCGGGGACCCTGCGTCCCTGTCAGCGCACCTTCCCGCTCCGCGAAGGTCCGAAGCGTGCGGGCGGGGCCGCAGGAGTTGTCCCAGGAGGGTGTCCCTGTCGCTGTCCGCAGTCCACCGCCGGAGGGGGGCGGGGCAACGGCCGGGCAGCGTCTGGGCGGCGGCGGGCGCGCTGCGCGCGCGAGGAGAGGAGCGCGCGGCTGCTGGGCCGCCGTCCTGGGAGGCGTGGGAGGCGTCGGCGAGCCGCGCCTGCCTGCCCAGAGCCGAGCCCGGCGGAGGCCGGCCGCGCTGTGCTGCTCCCTCCCGGGCCGGGCTCGTCCGTTCCCCCGGCGTCCGTGGACGCCGCTCCGTGTCCCCGCTGGGCACAGCAGCCCGGGCCCTCCTCGGCCACGGCCGCTAGCCTGAGGAAGCCCTCCTTCAGCTCCCGCTCTTCCTGCTCGCCGGACACGGACGACGGGGTCGCCCGCGAAGACGATTCCATCTGAGAGAGGTACCTGGGGGGCGTGGGCCTGGGCGCTGGTGGGAGGCGAGCGTGTCCCTGAGGAATAGGCTTGTGCGCCAAGAGGTGCCCGTCAGGTCGCGGGACAGCTGTGCGGCGCGGGGAGCGAGGGGGTCTCTTCGTGCGCTTCAGGCGTTCGTGGAACGGGCGGTGTGTGCCGGGCACGGGGCCCGCCTGGGCATGCGGTGCCCGGGAGTCGGGCGCTGAAGCGCCCCCCGTGGTCTTGGCTTCTCGGAAGGACAGACGCCAAGTCGATAAGGACACTGGTCTCGAGGCGTTCTGAGGAGTGCGGGTCTCCCTCTTTTCGAGGCTACGTTCCGTTGGGGTTTTCACGAAGCCTGTTGTGGCCCTGAAGCTCAGGCCGGTTCAGGGGAAGTGGCCTGTCGAGGGCCACACAATATTTGTGTGCAGAGCCAGTGCTTTCCAAAGCCCTTGACTGTGCAGAAGTCTACCTGTTAGGGGTGCAGTGGGGGCTGTCCGGGGAGCGTGGTGAGCACAGGTATGTGCCCCACACTTGAAAGTATGGAAGAGAAAGCGTGAGGCTGGAGGGTGCTCCGTTCGTTCCCTCCTTCCACAGAAAGTCTGGAGAGTTGACTTTGGGACAAGTCCTTCCTTTCCTCTGGTCGGTGCGTGTTCAGTGGCTTGGACACTTGGTGAGCAGGACTGACAGGGTGTTTGACGTACTGGACCTCACAGCCCGGTTGGAAAGGACAGACAGGCAGCAACCAATTGCCTAGGAGATACGTAAAGGCAATTTTGTGTTGAGTGTTGAGAACTACGGCATTTCCTGTTAGCCTTTGTGACTCAGGCAGTGATGTGGAAGCTGAGAGCAGATGCCTAAAAGACAAGGAGGACTTGTGCGGGAGAGTGTTGGGACAGGGCACGGGAGGAGTATGGCCTGTCAGAGGAGCTGAAAGAATGCCCTGGAGACTGGGGCCGCCGCGTAGGGACTGTAGGGTGGGGAAAACAAAACTTTTCGATTGAGGCTGGCGCTTTCTGTAGGTTTTTGGAGACTGAGCGTGGTGATTCAGAACGTGGCCTCTGGAGCCAGACTCTGTCACATGGGTCCTGGCTCTGCCACCTACGGGCTGTGTGAACTTGGGCAAGTTACTGTACCATTCTGTGTGTCAGTTTCCTGATCTGTAAAACGGGGATGATTATCATACGCACTCCATAGGTGAGTGTAAAGGTGAGAGGATATTTCATATCCGTAGAGTACTTAGAGCAGTGTCTGGCCTTTAGTAGGCGTTAGTAGTGGTTGATTAAAGAAATGGCTAAATGCATACCTAAGTATTCAAGGCTTGGAGGCTGTCCCTGGTGAAACGTGTGAACTTGAATGGATTACACCCAACTTTGTTTTGTTTCCTTTCCGGCTTGCAGTTGCTACTGACCGCATCTGCAGCACTGTGGAATTAGAAATAATCTGCCTCGACTTGGCTGCTCTTGGTAAAACAATCTAATGCTGTCCAAATTATCCCAGGGAAATAAAAGCCTTTTCAGTAGCATAGTAGGGTTAGGCTTATTTAATATGTATTGTTTATATTGGTTTGTTTAGTGTTTGTTGGTGACTTTGTGTTCGTTTTTTTTTTTTTTTTTTTGGCAAAGCTGCTCGGTCAAACAAGGCAGATTAGCTAGGAAATGGTTCAGACCCAGAGAAAAGTAGAGAGTCGTGTAAGCAGAGCATGCCTTTCCTTGACTCTCTGTCGAGAGCTTTTGTGATTGCAGCTGCTCTCTGCCTCAGACACGGTGCCCTCTGCGTGTGCAGTCATCTAAACAGTGCAGGGTCTGGGACCGTGGAGAATCCAAGGCAGTAGAGTCATGCTTTGCTTAACAGTGGGGATGAGTTCTGAGGAGTGTGTCATGGTCAGGCAATCTCGAGACTGTGCAAACACCACGGAGTTCCTAAACCTGGATGGCAGAGCCTCCTACACACCTAGGCCATATGGGACTAATCTGATGGGACCCCCGTTGTTGACTGAAACGTCCCGATGTAGGGCATGACTGTACTTCCCAACTCCAAGGGCACGGAAGTGTAGCCTGTGGGGCTTTGGAAAAGAACAGAGACGCTCAAGGCCTACTCTGGACCCACTGACTCAGAATCTACTGGGATAGGTCCCGCCTTTAAAGACCAGACGTAGTCCTCCTCTGCAGACATCTCATCAACGGTTTTTCACGCTGGGTTTTCCCTCATCTGAGAAAACAGGCCAAGAGATTGTGAGGATCCATAATTAGTGTTTTAAGACATTTGGCAGGACTCAGTGTTTTTCACGTTCTGTGATACTGGGATCTGCATCTCCACCGTAATGTGTTAAACCTTGAAATCTTGTCCAAAAGTCATGTCATTACCTAGAGAATCCTTCTGTGAATGCCAGGCAGATTGCCATCTTTCTGCTTCCGCCTGCTCGCCTTTCCAATGGGGAGAATAACGGTAACCTACCTTTTGGAGGTGAGGATTGAATGAGACAGTTGGTGCAAAGCAGTGGGCACAGGATCTGGCACAAAGTGAAGCCTTCAAGAAATTATGATTACAGTAGTTTTGATTTCCCTCCAGTCGGAATAGAGTTTAGTTGAAGTTAGTGGCTGTGGCACAGCTGTGTCTCAGGCTGGTGTCTGCCGCCCTGAGCTAAGCCATAAAAATCCCTGGAATAACTTTTCAAAAGCCTGTTAGCCTCTTGAGCCTCCTACACGTCTTTATTTTATTTTATTTTATTTTATTTTATGTTATTTTATTGCAGTAACAGTGGATTCTAAGATGATATAGCTTTCAGATGTACGTTGTAATATATTTCGAATTCTGTGTAGATTACATGGTGTTCACCACCCGAAAACTAATTATAGTCGGTCACCTCACATGTGAGCCTCATCGCCCCTTTGGCTCTCTCCCCTCCCCCCTCCCCCTATGGTAACCAGCAATCCAATCTCCTTTGCTCTGTGTGCGTTTGTCGTTGTTTTTATCTTCTCCTTATGAGTGAGATCACACGGTGTCTGGAGTTTGACTTTCTCCCTCTGATTTATTTCGCTTCACATAATACCCTCAAGGTCCCTCCACGTTGTCGCAAATGGTCGGATCTCATCATTTCTTAGGGCCGAGTAGCATTCCATTGTGTATACATACCACATCTTCTTCATCCATTCTTCCCCTGATGGGCACCTAGGTTGCTTCCAAGTTCTGGCTGTTGTGAATAATGCTGCAGTGAACCTAGGGGTGCATGTGTCTTTCTGCATTGGTGTTTTCAAGTTCTTTGGATGAATAGCCAGCAGTGGGCTAGCTGGATCATACACATGGTAGATGTATTCTTAGTTTTCTGAGGATACTCCATACTGCTTTCCATAGTTGGCTGCACCAGTCTGCCCTCCCGCCAGCAGTGCAGGAGAGTTCCCTTCTCTCCACATCCTCTCCGACACTTGTCTCTTGTCTTGTTAATGAGAGCCATTCTGACCAGAGTAAGGTGACATCTCCTTGTAGTTGTGATTTGCATTTCTCTGATCGCTAATGATGTTGAGTCCCTTTCCATATGCCTGTTGGCCATCCGTATACCTTCTTTGGAGAAATCACTGCTCAGATCTTTTGCCCGCCTTTTTAATTGGGTTGTTGATTTCTTTTGCTGTTGAGATGTATGAGTTCTTTCTGTGTTTTGGATATTAAGCCCTTATCCGATATAGGGTTTGCAAGAATCTTCTCCCCAGTTGTTAGGTTGTGTTTTGGTTTTGTGGATGGTTTCCTTTGCGGTGCAGAGGATTTTTTTTGACTTTGATGTAGTCCCATTTGTTCACTTTGTATTTTGTTTCCATTGCCCAGTCAGACGTGGTACTTGAAAATAGGCTGCTAAGACTGATGTCAAAGAGCCTACTGCCTATGTTTTCTTGTAGAGGTTGCATGGTTTCGGGTCTGACATTCAAGTAAAAGCGGAGGGAGGAGGCTGCAGTTCCCCGAGAGCGAGCGTAGCGGGGACCCTGCGTCCCTGTCAGCGCACCTTCCCGCTCCGCGAAGGTCCGAAGCGTGCGGGCGGGGCCGCAGGAGTTGTCCCAGGAGGGTGTCCCTGTCGCTGTCCGCAGTCCACCGCTGGAGGGGGGCGGGGCAACGGCCGGGCAGCGTCTGGGCGGCGGCGGGCGCGCGCTGCGCGCGAGGAGAGGAGCGCGCGGCTGCTGGGCCGCCGTCCTGGGAGGCGTGGGAGGCGTCGGCGAGCCGCGCCTGCCTGCCCAGAGCCGAGCCCGGCGGAGGCCGGCCGCGCTGTGCTGCTCCCTCCCGGGCCGGGCTCGTCCGTTCCCCCGGCGTCCGTGGACGCCGCTCCGTGTCCCCGCTGGGCACAGCAGCCCGGGCCCTCCTCGGCCACGGCCGCTAGCCTGAGGAAGCCCTCCTTCAGCTCCCGCTCTTCCTGCTCGCCGGACACGGACGACGGGGTCGCCCGCGAAGACGATTCCATCTGAGAGAGGTACCTGGGGGGCGTGGGCCTGGGCGCTGGTGGGAGGCGAGCGTGTCCCTGAGGAATAGGCTTGTGCGCCAAGAGGTGCCCGTCAGGTCGCGGGACAGCTGTGCGGCGCGGGGAGCGAGGGGGTCTCTTCGTGCGCTTCAGGCGTTCGTGGAACGGGCGGTGTGTGCCGGGCACGGGGCCCGCCTGGGCATGCGGTGCCCGGGAGTCGGGCGCTGAAGCGCCCCCCGTGGTCTTGGCTTCTCGGAAGGACAGACGCCAAGTCGATAAGGACACTGGTCTCGAGGCGTTCTGAGGAGTGCGGGTCTCCCTCTTTTCGAGGCTACGTTCCGTTGGGGTTTTCACGAAGCCTGTTGTGGCCCTGAAGCTCAGGCCGGTTCAGGGGAAGTGGCCTGTCGAGGGCCACACAATATTTGTGTGCAGAGCCAGTGCTTTCCAAAGCCCTTGACTGTGCAGAAGTCTACCTGTTAGGGGTGCAGTGGGGGCTGTCCGGGGAGCGTGGTGAGCACAGGTATGTGCCCCACACTTGAAAGTATGGAAGAGAAAGCGTGAGGCTGGAGGGTGCTCCGTTCGTTCCCTCCTTCCACAGAAAGTCTGGAGAGTTGACTTTGGGACAAGTCCTTCCTTTCCTCTGGTCGGTGCGTGTTCAGTGGCCTGGACACTTGGTGAGCAGGACTGACAGGGTGTTTGACGTACTGGACCTCACAGCCCGGTTGGAAAGGACAGACAGGCAGCAACCAATTGCCTAGGAGATACGTAAAGGCAATTTTGTGTTGAGTGTTGAGAACTACGGCATTTCCTGTTAGCCTTTGTGACTCAGGCAGTGATGTGGAAGCTGAGAGCAGATGCCTAAAAGACAAGGAGGACTTGTGCGGGAGAGTGTTGGGACAGGGCACGGGAGGAGTATGGCCTGTCAGAGGAGCTGAAAGAATGCCCTGGAGACTGGGGCCGCCGCGTAGGGACTGTAGGGTGGGGAAAACAAAACTTTTCGATTGAGGCTGGCGCTTTCTGTAGGTTTTTGGAGACTGAGCGTGGTGATTCAGAACGTGGCCTCTGGAGCCAGACTCTGTCACATGGGTCCTGGCTCTGCCACCTACGGGCTGTGTGAACTTGGGCAAGTTACTGTACCATTCTGTGTGTCAGTTTCCTGATCTGTAAAACGGGGATGATTATCATACGCACTCCATAGGTGAGTGTAAAGGTGAGAGGATATTTCATATCCGTAAAGTACTTAGAGCAGTGTCTGGCCTTTAGTAGGCGTTAGTAGTGGTTGATTAAAGAAATGGCTAAATGCATACCTAAGTATTCAAGGCTTGGAGGCTGTCCCTGGTGAAACGTGTGAACTTGAATGGATTACACCCAACTTTGTTTTGTTTCCTTTCCGGCTTGCAGTTGCTACTGACCGCATCTGCAGCACTGTGGAATTAGAAATAATCTGCCTCGACTTGGCTGCTCTTGGTAAAACAATCTAATGCTGTCCAAATTATCCCAGGGAAATAAAAGCCTTTTCAGTAGCATAGTAGGGTTAGGCTTATTTAATATGTATTGTTTATATTGGTTTGTTTAGTGTTTGTTGGTGACTTTGTGTTCGTTTTTTTTTTTTTTTTTTGGCAAAGCTGCTCGGTCAAACAAGGCAGATTAGCTAGGAAATGGTTCAGACCCAGAGAAAAGTAGAGAGTCGTGTAAGCAGAGCACGCCTTTCCTTGACTCTCTGTCGAGAGCTTTTGTGATTGCAGCTGCTCTCTGCCTCAGACACGGTGCCCTCTGCGTGTGCAGTCATCTAAACAGTGCAGGGTCTGGGACCGTGGAGAATCCAAGGCAGTAGAGTCATGCTTTGCTTAACAGTGGGGATGAGTTCTGAGGAGTGTGTCATGGTCAGGCAATCTCGAGACTGTGCAAACACCACGGAGTTCCTAAACCTGGATGGCAGAGCCTCCTACACACCTAGGCCATATGGGACTAATCTGATGGGACCCCCGTTGTTGACTGAAACGTCCCGATGTAGGGCATGACTGTACTTCCCAACTCCAAGGGCACGGAAGTGTAGCCTGTGGGGCTTTGGAAAAGAACAGAGACGCTCAAGGCCTACTCTGGACCCACTGACTCAGAATCTACTGGGATAGGTCCCGCCTTTAAAGACCAGACGTAGTCCTCCTCTGCAGACATCTCATCAACGGTTTTTCACGCTGGGTTTTCCCTCATCTGAGAAAACAGGCCAAGAGATTGTGAGGATCCATAATTAGTGTTTTAAGACATTTGGCAGGACTCAGTGTTTTTCACGTTCTGTGATACTGGGATCTGCATCTCCACCGTAATGTGTTAAACCTTGAAATCTTGTCCAAAAGTCATGTCATTACCTAGAGAATCCTTCTGTGAATGCCAGGCAGATTGCCATCTTTCTGCTTCCGCCTGCTCACCTTTCCAATGGGGAGAATAACGGTAACCTACCTTTTGGAGGTGAGGATTGAATGAGACAGTTGGTGCAAAGCAGTGGGCACAGGATCTGGCACAAAGTGAAGCCTTCAAGAAATTATGATTACAGTAGTTTTGATTTCCCTCCAGTCGGAATAGAGTTTAGTTGAAGTTAGTGGCTGTGGCACAGCTGTGTCTCAGGCTGGTGTCTGCCGCCCTGAGCTAAGCCATAAAAATCCCTGGAATAACTTTTCAAAAGCCTGTTAGCCTCTTGAGCCTCCTACACGTCTTTATTTTATTTTATTTTATTTTATGTTATTTTATTTTATTTTATTTTATGTTATTTTATTGCAGTAACAGTGGATTCTAAGATGATATAGCTTTCAGATGTACGTTGTAATATATTTCGAATTCTGTGTAGATTACATGGTGTTCACCACCCGAAAACTAATTATAGTCGGTCACCTCACATGTGAGCCTCATCGCCCCTTTGGCTCTCTCCCCTCCCCCCTCCCCCTATGGTAACCAGCAATCCAATCTCCTTTGCTCTGTGTGCGTTTGTCGTTGTTTTTATCTTCTCCTTATGAGTGAGATCACACGGTGTCTGGAGTTTGACTTTCTCCCTCTGATTTATTTCGCTTCACATAATACCCTCAAGGTCCCTCCACGTTGTCGCAAATGGTCGGATCTCATCATTTCTTAGGGCCGAGTAGCATTCCATTGTGTATACATACCACATCTTCTTCATCCATTCTTCCCCTGATGGGCACCTAGGTTGCTTCCAAGTTCTGGCTGTTGTGAATAATGCTGCAGTGAACCTAGGGGTGCATGTGTCTTTCTGCATTGGTGTTTTCAAGTTCTTTGGATGAATAGCCAGCAGTGGGCTAGCTGGATCATACACATGGTAGATGTATTCTTAGTTTTCTGAGGATACTCCATACTGCTTTCCATAGTTGGCTGCACCAGTCTGCCCTCCCGCCAGCAGTGCAGGAGAGTTCCCTTCTCTCCACATCCTCTCCGACACTTGTCTCTTGTCTTGTTAATGAGAGCCATTCTGACCAGAGTAAGGTGACATCTCCTTGTAGTTGTGATTTGCATTTCTCTGATCGCTAATGATGTTGAGTCCCTTTCCATATGCCTGTTGGCCATCCGTATACCTTCTTTGGAGAAATCACTGCTCAGATCTTTTGCCCGCCTTTTTAATTGGGTTGTTGATTTCTTTTGCTGTTGAGATGTATGAGTTCTTTCTGTGTTTTGGATATTAAGCCCTTATCCGATATAGGGTTTGCAAGAATCTTCTCCCCAGTTGTTAGGTTGTGTTTTGGTTTTGTGGATGGTTTCCTTTGCGGTGCAGAGGATTTTTTTTGACTTTGATGTAGTCCCATTTGTTCACTTTGTATTTTGTTTCCATTGCCCAGTCAGACGTGGTACTTGAAAATAGGCTGCTAAGACTGATGTCAAAGAGCCTACTGCCTATGTTTTCTTGTAGAGGTTGCATGGTTTCGGGTCTGACATTCAAGTAAAAGCGGAGGGAGGAGGCTGCAGTTCCCCGAGAGCGAGCGTAGCGGGGACCCTGCGTCCCTGTCAGCGCACCTTCCCGCTCCGCGAAGGTCCGAAGCGTGCGGGCGGGGCCGCAGGAGTTGTCCCAGGAGGGTGTCCCTGTCGCTGTCCGCAGTCCACCGCCGGAGGGGGGCGGGGCAACGGCCGGGCAGCGTCTGGGCGGCGGCGGGCGCGCGCGCGCGCGAGGAGAGGAGCGCGCGGCTGCTGGGCCGCCGTCCTGGGAGGCGTGGGAGGCGTCGGCGAGCCGCGCCTGCCTGCCCAGAGCCGAGCCCGGCGGAGGCCGGCCGCGCTGTGCTGCTCCCTCCCGGGCCGGGCTCGTCCGTTCCCCCGGCGTCCGTGGACGCCGCTCCGTGTCCCCGCTGGGCACAGCAGCCCGGGCCCTCCTCGGCCACGGCCGCTAGCCTGAGGAGGCCCTCCTTCAGCTCCCGCTCTTCCTGCTCGCCGGACACGGACGACGGGGTCGCCCGCGAAGACGATTCCATCTGAGAGAGGTACCTGGGGGGCGTGGGCCTGGGCGCTGGTGGGAGGCGAGCGTGTCCCTGAGGAATAGGCTTGTGCGCCAAGAGGTGCCCGTCAGGTCGCGGGACAGCTGTGCGGCGCGGGGAGCGAGGGGGTCTCTTCGTGCGCTTCAGGCGTTCGTGGAACGGGCGGTGTGTGCCGGGCACGGGGCCCGCCTGGGCATGCGGTGCCCGGGAGTCGGGCGCTGAAGCGCCCCCCGTGGTCTTGGCTTCTCGGAAGGACAGACGCCAAGTCGATAAGGACACTGGTCTCGAGGCGTTCTGAGGAGTGCGGGTCTCCCTCTTTTCGAGGCTACGTTCCGTTGGGGTTTTCACGAAGCCTGTTGTGGCCCTGAAGCTCAGGCCGGTTCAGGGGAAGTGGCCTGTCGAGGGCCACACAATATTTGTGTGCAGAGCCAGTGCTTTCCAAAGCCCTTGACTGTGCAGAAGTCTACCTGTTAGGGGTGCAGTGGGGGCTGTCCGGGGAGCGTGGTGAGCACAGGTATGTGCCCCACACTTGAAAGTATGGAAGAGAAAGCGTGAGGCTGGAGGGTGCTCCGTTCGTTCCCTCCTTCCACAGAAAGTCTGGAGAGTTGACTTTGGGACAAGTCCTTCCTTTCCTCTGGTCGGTGCGTGTTCAGTGGCCTGGACACTTGGTGAGCAGGACTGACAGGGTGTTTGACGTACTGGACCTCACAGCCCGGTTGGAAAGGACAGACAGGCAGCAACCAATTGCCTAGGAGATACGTAAAGGCAATTTTGTGTTGAGTGTTGAGAACTACGGCATTTCCTGTTAGCCTTTGTGACTCAGGCAGTGATGTGGAAGCTGAGAGCAGATGCCTAAAAGACAAGGAGGACTTGTGCGGGAGAGTGTTGGGACAGGGCACGGGAGGAGTATGGCCTGTCAGAGGAGCTGAAAGAATGCCCTGGAGACTGGGGCCGCCGCGTAGGGACTGTAGGGTGGGGAAAACAAAACTTTTCGATTGAGGCTGGCGCTTTCTGTAGGTTTTTGGAGACTGAGCGTGGTGATTCAGAACGTGGCCTCTGGAGCCAGACTCTGTCACATGGGTCCTGGCTCTGCCACCTACGGGCTGTGTGAACTTGGGCAAGTTACTGTACCATTCTGTGTGTCAGTTTCCTGATCTGTAAAACGGGGATGATTATCATACGCACTCCATAGGTGAGTGTAAAGGTGAGAGGATATTTCATATCCGTAAAGTACTTAGAGCAGTGTCTGGCCTTTAGTAGGCGTTAGTAGTGGTTGATTAAAGAAATGGCTAAATGCATACCTAAGTATTCAAGGCTTGGAGGCTGTCCCTGGTGAAACGTGTGAACTTGAATGGATTACACCCAACTTTGTTTTGTTTCCTTTCCGGCTTGCAGTTGCTACTGACCGCATCTGCAGCACTGTGGAATTAGAAATAATCTGCCTCGACTTGGCTGCTCTTGGTAAAACAATCTAATGCTGTCCAAATTATCCCAGGGAAATAAAAGCCTTTTCAGTAGCATAGTAGGGTTAGGCTTATTTAATATGTATTGTTTATATTGGTTTGTTTAGTGTTTGTTGGTGACTTTGTGTTCGTTTTTTTTTTTTTTTTTTTTTTTTTTGGCAAAGCTGCTCGGTCAAACAAGGCAGATTAGCTAGGAAATGGTTCAGACCCAGAGAAAAGTAGAGAGTCGTGTAAGCAGAGCACGCCTTTCCTTGACTCTCTGTCGAGAGCTTTTGTGATTGCAGCTGCTCTCTGCCTCAGACACGGTGCCCTCTGCGTGTGCAGTCATCTAAACAGTGCAGGGTCTGGGACCGTGGAGAATCCAAGGCAGTAGAGTCATGCTTTGCTTAACAGTGGGGATGAGTTCTGAGGAGTGTGTCATGGTCAGGCAATCTCGAGACTGTGCAAACACCACGGAGTTCCTAAACCTGGATGGCAGAGCCTCCTACACACCTAGGCCATATGGGACTAATCTGATGGGACCCCCGTTGTTGACTGAAACGTCCCGATGTAGGGCATGACTGTACTTCCCAACTCCAAGGGCACGGAAGTGTAGCCTGTGGGGCTTTGGAAAAGAACAGAGACGCTCAAGGCCTACTCTGGACCCACTGACTCAGAATCTACTGGGATAGGTCCCGCCTTTAAAGACCAGACGTAGTCCTCCTCTGCAGACATCTCATCAACGGTTTTTCACGCTGGGTTTTCCCTCATCTGAGAAAACAGGCCAAGAGATTGTGAGGATCCATAATTAGTGTTTTAAGACATTTGGCAGGACTCAGTGTTTTTCACGTTCTGTGATACTGGGATCTGCATCTCCACCGTAATGTGTTAAACCTTGAAATCTTGTCCAAAAGTCATGTCATTACCTAGAGAATCCTTCTGTGAATGCCAGGCAGATTGCCATCTTTCTGCTTCCGCCTGCTCACCTTTCCAATGGGGAGAATAACGGTAACCTACCTTTTGGAGGTGAGGATTGAATGAGACAGTTGGTGCAAAGCAGTGGGCACAGGATCTGGCACAAAGTGAAGCCTTCAAGAAATTATGATTACAGTAGTTTTGATTTCCCTCCAGTCGGAATAGAGTTTAGTTGAAGTTAGTGGCTGTGGCACAGCTGTGTCTCAGGCTGGTGTCTGCCGCCCTGAGCTAAGCCATAAAAATCCCTGGAATAACTTTTCAAAAGCCTGTTAGCCTCTTGAGCCTCCTACACGTCTTTATTTTATTTTATTTTATTTTATGTTATTTTATTTTATTTTATTTTATGTTATTTTATTGCAGTAACAGTGGATTCTAAGATGATATAGCTTTCAGATGTACGTTGTAATATATTTCGAATTCTGTGTAGATTACATGGGTGTTCACCACCCGAAAACTAATTATAGTCGGTCACCTCACATGTGAGCCTCATCGCCCCTTTGGCTCTCTCCCCTCCCCCCTCCCCCTATGGTAACCAGCAATCCAATCTCCTTTGCTCTGTGTGCGTTTGTCGTTGTTTTTATCTTCTCCTTATGAGTGAGATCACACGGTGTCTGGAGTTTGACTTTCTCCCTCTGATTTATTTCGCTTCACATAATACCCTCAAGGTCCCTCCACGTTGTCGCAAATGGTCGGATCTCATCATTTCTTAGGGCCGAGTAGCATTCCATTGTGTATACATACCACATCTTCTTCATCCATTCTTCCCCTGATGGGCACCTAGGTTGCTTCCAAGTTCTGGCTGTTGTGAATAATGCTGCAGTGAACCTAGGGGTGCATGTGTCTTTCTGCATTGGTGTTTTCAAGTTCTTTGGATGAATAGCCAGCAGTGGGCTAGCTGGATCATACACATGGTAGATGTATTCTTAGTTTTCTGAGGATACTCCATACTGCTTTCCATAGTTGGCTGCACCAGTCTGCCCTCCCGCCAGCAGTGCAGGAGAGTTCCCTTCTCTCCACATCCTCTCCGACACTTGTCTCTTGTCTTGTTAATGAGAGCCATTCTGACCAGAGTAAGGTGACATCTCCTTGTAGTTGTGATTTGCATTTCTCTGATCGCTAATGATGTTGAGTCCCTTTCCATATGCCTGTTGGCCATCCGTATACCTTCTTTGGAGAAATCACTGCTCAGATCTTTTGCCCGCCTTTTTAATTGGGTTGTTGATTTCTTTTGCTGTTGAGATGTATGAGTTCTTTCTGTGTTTTGGATATTAAGCCCTTATCCGATATAGGGTTTGCAAGAATCTTCTCCCCAGTTGTTAGGTTGTGTTTTGGTTTTGTGGATGGTTTCCTTTGCGGTGCAGAGGATTTTTTTTTGACTTTGATGTAGTCCCATTTGTTCACTTTGTATTTTGTTTCCATTGCCCAGTCAGACGTGGTACTTGAAAATAGGCTGCTAAGACTGATGTCAAAGAGCCTACTGCCTATGTTTTCTTGTAGAGGTTGCATGGTTTCGGGTCTGACATTCAAGTAAAAGCGGAGGGAGGAGGCTGCAGTTCCCCGAGAGCGAGCGTAGCGGGGACCCTGCGTCCCTGTCAGCGCACCTTCCCGCTCCGCGAAGGTCCGAAGCGTGCGGGCGGGGCCGCAGGAGTTGTCCCAGGAGGGTGTCCCTGTCGCTGTCCGCAGTCCACCGCCGGAGGGGGGCGGGGCAACGGCCGGGCAGCGTCTGGGCGGCGGCGGGCGCGCGCGCGCGCGAGGAGAGGAGCGCGCGGCTGCTGGGCCGCCGTCCTGGGAGGCGTGGGAGGCGTCGGCGAGCCGCGCCTGCCTGCCCAGAGCCGAGCCCGGCGGAGGCCGGCCGCGCTGTGCTGCTCTCTCCCGGGCCGGGCTCGTCCGTTCCCCCGGCGTCCGTGGACGCCGCTCCGTGTCCCCGCTGGGCACAGCAGCCCGGGCCCTCCGCGGCCACGGCCGCTAGCCTGAGGAGGCCCTCCTTCAGCTCCCGCTCTTCCTGCTCGCCGGACACGGACGACCGGGGCGCCCGCGAAGAGGATTCCATCTGAGAGAGGTACCTGGGGGGCGTGGGCCTGGGGGCTGGTGGGAGGCGAGCGTGTCCCTGAGGAGTAGGCTTGTGCGCCAAGAGGTGCCCGTCAGGTCGCGGGACAGCTGTGCGGCGCGGGGAGCGAGGGGGTCTCTTTGTGCGCTTCAGGCGTTCGTGGAACGGGCGGTGTGTGCCGGGCACGGGGCCCGCCTGGGCATGCGGTGCCCGGGAGTCGGGCGCTGAAGCGCCCCCCGTGGTCTTGGCTTCTCGGAAGGACAGACGCCAAGTCGATAAGGACACTGGTCTCGAGGCGTTCTGAGGAGTGCGGGTCTCCCTCTTTTCGAGGCTACGTTCCGTTGGGGTTTTCACGAAGCCTGTTGTGGCCCTGAAGCTCAGGCCGGTTCAGGGGAAGTGGCCTGTCGAGGGCCACACAATATTTGTGTGCAGAGCCAGTGCTTTCCAAAGCCCTTGACTGTGCAGAAGTCTACCTGTTAGGGGTGCAGTGGGGGCTGTCCGGGGAGCGTGGTGAGCACAGGTATGTGCCCCACACTTGAAAGTATGGAAGAGAAAGCGTGAGGCTGGAGGGTGCTCCGTTCGTTCCCTCCTTCCACAGAAAGTCTGGAGAGTTGACTTTGGGACAAGTCCTTCCTTTCCTCTGGTCGGTGCGTGTTCAGTGGCCTGGACACTTGGTGAGCAGGACTGACAGGGTGTTTGACGTACTGGACCTCACAGCCCGGTTGGAAAGGACAGACAGGCAGCAACCAATTGCCTAGGAGATACGTAAAGGCAATTTTGTGTTGAGTGTTGAGAACTACGGCATTTCCTGTTAGCCTTTGTGACTCAGGCAGTGATGTGGAAGCTGAGAGCAGATGCCTAAAAGACAAGGAGGACTTGTGCGGGAGAGTGTTGGGACAGGGCACGGGAGGAGTATGGCCTGTCAGAGGAGCTGAAAGAATGCCCTGGAGACTGGGGCCGCCGCGTAGGGACTGTAGGGTGGGGAAAACAAAACTTTTCGATTGAGGCTGGCGCTTTCTGTAGGTTTTTGGAGACTGAGCGTGGTGATTCAGAACGTGGCCTCTGGAGCCAGACTCTGTCACATGGGTCCTGGCTCTGCCACCTACGGGCTGTGTGAACTTGGGCAAGTTACTGTACCATTCTGTGTGTCAGTTTCCTGATCTGTAAAACGGGGATGATTATCATACGCACTCCATAGGTGAGTGTAAAGGTGAGAGGATATTTCATATCCGTAAAGTACTTAGAGCAGTGTCTGGCCTTTAGTAGGCGTTAGTAGTGGTTGATTAAAGAAATGGCTAAATGCATACCTAAGTATTCAAGGCTTGGAGGCTGTCCCTGGTGAAACGTGTGAACTTGAATGGATTACACCCAACTTTGTTTTGTTTCCTTTCCGGCTTGCAGTTGCTACTGACCGCATCTGCAGCACTGTGGAATTAGAAATAATCTGCCTCGACTTGGCTGCTCTTGGTAAAACAATCTAATGCTGTCCAAATTATCCCAGGGAAATAAAAGCCTTTTCAGTAGCATAGTAGGGTTAGGCTTATTTAATATGTATTGTTTATATTGGTTTGTTTAGTGTTTGTTGGTGACTTTGTGTTCGTTTTTTTTTTTTTTTTTGGCAAAGCTGCTCGGTCAAACAAGGCAGATTAGCTAGGAAATGGTTCAGACCCAGAGAAAAGTAGAGAGTCGTGTAAGCAGAGCACGCCTTTCCTTGACTCTCTGTCGAGAGCTTTTGTGATTGCAGCTGCTCTCTGCCTCAGACACGGTGCCCTCTGCGTGTGCAGTCATCTAAACAGTGCAGGGTCTGGGACCGTGGAGAATCCAAGGCAGTAGAGTCATGCTTTGCTTAACAGTGGGGATGAGTTCTGAGGAGTGTGTCATGGTCAGGCAATCTCGAGACTGTGCAAACACCACGGAGTTCCTAAACCTGGATGGCAGAGCCTCCTACACACCTAGGCCATATGGGACTAATCTGATGGGACCCCCGTTGTTGACTGAAACGTCCCGATGTAGGGCATGACTGTACTTCCCAACTCCAAGGGCACGGAAGTGTAGCCTGTGGGGCTTTGGAAAAGAACAGAGACGCTCAAGGCCTACTCTGGACCCACTGACTCAGAATCTACTGGGATAGGTCCCGCCTTTAAAGACCAGACGTAGTCCTCCTCTGCAGACATCTCATCAACGGTTTTTCACGCTGGGTTTTCCCTCATCTGAGAAAACAGGCCAAGAGATTGTGAGGATCCATAATTAGTGTTTTAAGACATTTGGCAGGACTCAGTGTTTTTCACGTTCTGTGATACTGGGATCTGCATCTCCACCGTAATGTGTTAAACCTTGAAATCTTGTCCAAAAGTCATGTCATTACCTAGAGAATCCTTCTGTGAATGCCAGGCAGATTGCCATCTTTCTGCTTCCGCCTGCTCACCTTTCCAATGGGGAGAATAACGGTAACCTACCTTTTGGAGGTGAGGATTGAATGAGACAGTTGGTGCAAAGCAGTGGGCACAGGATCTGGCACAAAGTGAAGCCTTCAAGAAATTATGATTACAGTAGTTTTGATTTCCCTCCAGTCGGAATAGAGTTTAGTTGAAGTTAGTGGCTGTGGCACAGCTGTGTCTCAGGCTGGTGTCTGCCGCCCTGAGCTAAGCCATAAAAATCCCTGGAATAACTTTTCAAAAGCCTGTTAGCCTCTTGAGCCTCCTACACGTCTTTATTTTATTTTATTTTATTTTATGTTATTTTATTTTATTTATTTTATGTTATTTTATTGCAGTAACAGTGGATTCTAAGATGATATAGCTTTCAGATGTACGTTGTAATATATTTCGAATTCTGTGTAGATTACATGGTGTTCACCACCCGAAAACTAATTATAGTCGGTCACCTCACATGTGAGCCTCATCGCCCCTTTGGCTCTCTCCCCTCCCCCCTCCCCCTATGGTAACCAGCAATCCAATCTCCTTTGCTCTGTGTGCGTTTGTCGTTGTTTTTATCTTCTCCTTATGAGTGAGATCACACGGTGTCTGGAGTTTGACTTTCTCCCTCTGATTTATTTCGCTTCACATAATACCCTCAAGGTCCCTCCACGTTGTCGCAAATGGTCGGATCTCATCATTTCTTAGGGCCGAGTAGCATTCCATTGTGTATACATACCACATCTTCTTCATCCATTCTTCCCTGATGGGCACCTAGGTTGCTTCCAAGTTCTGGCTGTTGTGAATAATGCTGCAGTGAACCTAGGGGTGCATGTGTCTTTCTGCATTGGTGTTTTCAAGTTCTTTGGATGAATAGCCAGCAGTGGGCTAGCTGGATCATACACATGGTAGATGTATTCTTAGTTTTCTGAGGATACTCCATACTGCTTTCCATAGTTGGCTGCACCAGTCTGTGCCCTCCGCCAGCAGTGCAGGAGAGTTCCCTTCTCTCCACATCCTCTCCGACACTTGTCTCTTGTCTTGTTAATGAGAGCCATTCTGACCAGAGTAAGGTGACATCTCCTTGTAGTTGTGATTTGCATTTCTCTGATCGCTAATGATGTTGAGTCCCTTTCCATATGCCTGTTGGCCATCCGTATACCTTCTTTGGAGAAATCACTGCTCAGATCTTTTGCCCGCCTTTTTAATTGGGTTGTTGATTTCTTTTGCTGTTGAGATGTATGAGTTCTTTCTGTGTTTTGGATATTAAGCCCTTATCCGATATAGGGTTTGCAAGAATCTTCTCCCCAGTTGTTAGGTTGTGTTTTGGTTTTGTGGATGGTTTCCTTTGCGGTGCAGAGGATTTTTTTTGACTTTGATGTAGTCCCATTTGTTCACTTTGTATTTTGTTTCCATTGCCCAGTCAGACGTGGTACTTGAAAATAGGCTGCTAAGACTGATGTCAAAGAGCCTACTGCCTATGTTTTCTTGTAGAGGTTGCATGGTTTCGGGTCTGACATTCAAGTAAAAGCGGAGGGAGGAGGCTGCAGTTCCCCGAGAGCGAGCGTAGCGGGGACCCTGCGTCCCTGTCAGCGCACCTTCCCGCTCCGCGAAGGTCCGAAGCGTGCGGGCGGGGCCGCAGGAGTTGTCCCAGGAGGGTGTCCCTGTCGCTGTCCGCAGTCCACCGCCGGAGGGGGGCGGGGGCAACGGCCGGGCAGCGTCTGGGCGGCGGCGGGCGCGCGCGGCGCGCGAGGAGAGGAGCGCGCGGCTGCTGGGCCGCCGTCCTGGGAGGCGTGGGAGGCGTCGGCGAGCCGCGCCTGCCTGCCCAGAGCCGAGCCCGGCGGAGGCCGGCCGCGCTGTGCTGCTCTCTCCCGGGCCGGGCTCGTCCGTTCCCCCGGCGTCCATGGACGCCGCTCCGTGTCCCCGCTGGGCACAGCAGCCCGGGCCCTCCGCGGCCACGGCCGCTAGCCTGAGGAGGCCCTCCTTCAGCTCCCGCTCTTCCTGCTCGCCGGACACGGACGACCGGGGCGCCCGCGAAGAGGATTCCATCTGAGAGAGGTACCTGGGGGGCGTGGGCCTGGGCGCTGGTGGGAGGCGAGCGTGTCCCTGAGGAGTAGGCTTGTGCGCCAAGAGGTGCCCGTCAGGTCGCGGGACAGCTGTGCGGCGCGGGGAGCGAGGGGGTCTCTTCGTGCGCTTCAGGCGTTCGTGGAACGGGCGGTGTGTGCCGGGCACGGGGCCCGCCTGGGCATGCGGTGCCCGGGAGTCGGGCGCTGAAGCGCCCCCCGTGGTCTTGGCTTCTCGGAAGGACAGACGCCAAGTCGATAAGGACACTGGTCTCGAGGCGTTCTGAGGAGTGCGGGTCTCCCTCTTTTCGAGGCTACGTTCCGTTGGGGTTTTCACGAAGCCTGTTGTGGCCCTGAAGCTCAGGCCGGTTCAGGGGAAGTGGCCTGTCGAGGGCCACACAATATTTGTGTGCAGAGCCAGTGCTTTCCAAAGCCCTTGACTGTGCAGAAGTCTACCTGTTAGGGGTGCAGTGGGGGCTGTCCGGGGAGCGTGGTGAGCACAGGTATGTGCCCCACACTTGAAAGTATGGAAGAGAAAGCGTGAGGCTGGAGGGTGCTCCGTTCGTTCCCTCCTTCCACAGAAAGTCTGGAGAGTTGACTTTGGGACAAGTCCTTCCTTTCCTCTGGTCGGTGCGTGTTCAGTGGCCTGGACACTTGGTGAGCAGGACTGACAGGGTGTTTGACGTACTGGACCTCACAGCCCGGTTGGAAAGGACAGACAGGCAGCAACCAATTGCCTAGGAGATACGTAAAGGCAATTTTGTGTTGAGTGTTGAGAACTACGGCATTTCCTGTTAGCCTTTGTGACTCAGGCAGTGATGTGGAAGCTGAGAGCAGATGCCTAAAAGACAAGGAGGACTTGTGCGGGAGAGTGTTGGGACAGGGCACGGGAGGAGTATGGCCTGTCAGAGGAGCTGAAAGAATGCCCTGGAGACTGGGGCCGCCGCGTAGGGACTGTAGGGTGGGGAAAACAAAACTTTTCGATTGAGGCTGGCGCTTTCTGTAGGTTTTTGGAGACTGAGCGTGGTGATTCAGAACGTGGCCTCTGGAGCCAGACTCTGTCACATGGGTCCTGGCTCTGCCACCTACAGGCTGTGTGAACTTGGGCAAGTTACTGTACCATTCTGTGTGTCAGTTTCCTGATCTGTAAAACGGGGATGATTATCATACGCACTCCATAGGTGAGTGTAAAGGTGAGAGGATATTTCATATCCGTAAAGTACTTAGAGCAGTGTCTGGCCTTTAGTAGGCGTTAGTAGTGGTTGATTAAAGAAATGGCTAAATGCATACCTAAGTATTCAAGGCTTGGAGGCTGTCCCTGGTGAAACGTGTGAACTTGAATGGATTACACCCAACTTTGTTTTGTTTCCTTTCCGGCTTGCAGTTGCTACTGACCGCATCTGCAGCACTGTGGAATTAGAAATAATCTGCCTCGACTTGGCTGCTCTTGGTAAAACAATCTAATGCTGTCCAAATTATCCCAGGGAAATAAAAGCCTTTTCAGTAGCATAGTAGGGTTAGGCTTATTTAATATGTATTGTTTATATTGGTTTGTTTAGTGTTTGTTGGTGACTTTGTGTTCGTTTAAAAAAAAAAAATTTTTGGCAAAGCTGCT
>NW_027222319.1:0-25755 GCF_041296265.1 Equus caballus
CCAAAGGGGCGATGAGGCTCACATGTGAGGTGACCGACTATAATTAGTTTTCGGGTGGTGAACACCATGTAATCTACACAGAATTCGAAATATATTACAACGTACATCTGAAAGCTATATCATCTTAGAATCCACTGTTACTGCAATAAAATAACATAAAATAAAATAAAATAAAATAAAATAAAATAAAATAAAATAAAATAAAGACGTGTAGGAGGCTCAAGAGGCTAACAGGCTTTTGAAAAGTTATTCCAGGGATTTTTATGGCTTAGCTCAGGGCGGCAGACACCAGCCTGAGACACAGCTGTGCCACAGCCACTAACTTCAACTAAACTCTATTCCGACTGGAGGGAAATCAAAACTACTGTAATCATAATTTCTTGAAGGCTTCACTTTGTGCCAGATCCTGTGCCCACTGCTTTGCACCAACTGTCTCATTCAATCCTCACCTCCAAAAGGTAGGTTACCGTTATTCTCCCCATTGGAAAGGCGAGCAGGCGGAAGCAGAAAGATGGCAATCTGCCTGGCATTCACAGAAGGATTCTCTAGGTAATGACATGACTTTTGGACAAGATTTCAAGGTTTAACACATTACGGTGGAGATGCAGATCCCAGTATCACAGAACGTGAAAAACACTGAGTCCTGCCAAATGTCTTAAAACACTAATTATGGATCCTCACAATCTCTTGGCCTGTTTTCTCAGATGAGGGAAAACCCAGCGTGAAAAACCGTTGATGAGATGTCTGCAGAGGAGGACTACGTCTGGTCTTTAAAGGCGGGACCTATCCCAGTAGATTCTGAGTCAGTGGGTCCAGAGTAGGCCTTGAGCGTCTCTGTTCTTTTCCAAAGCCCCACAGGCTACACTTCCGTGCCCTTGGAGTTGGGAAGTACAGTCATGCCCTACATCGGGACGTTTCAGTCAACAACGGGGGTCCCATCAGATTAGTCCCACATGGCCTAGGTGTGTAGGAGGCTCTGCCATCCAGGTTTAGGAACTCCGTGGTGTTTGCACAGTCTCGAGATTGCCTGACCATGACACACTCCTCAGAACTCATCCCCACTGTTAAGCAAAGCATGACTCTACTGCCTTGGATTCTCCACGGTCCCAGACCCTGCACTGTTTAGATGACTGCACACGCAGAGGGCACCGTGTCTGAGGCAGAGAGCAGCTGCAATCACAAAAGCTCTCGACAGAGAGTCAAGGAAAGGCGTGCTCTGCTTACACGACTCTCTACTTTTCTCTGGGTCTGAACCATTTCCTAGCTAATCTGCCTTGTTTGACCGAGCAGCTTTGCCAAAAAAAAAAAAAAAAAAAAAAAACGAACACAAAGTCACCAACAAACACTAAACAAACCAATATAAACAATACATATTAAATAAGCCTAACCCTACTATGCTACTGAAAAGGCTTTTATTTCCCTGGGATAATTTGGACAGCATTAGATTGTTTTACCAAGAGCAGCCAAGTCGAGGCAGATTATTTCTAATTCCACAGTGCTGCAGATGCGGTCAGTAGCAACTGCAAGCCGGAAAGGAAACAAAACAAAGTTGGGTGTAATCCATTCAAGTTCACACGTTTCACCAGGGACAGCCTCCAAGCCTTGAATACTTAGGTATGCATTTAGCCATTTCTTTAATCAACCACTACTAACGCCTACTAAAGGCCAGACACTGCTCTAAGTACTCTACGGATATGAAATATCCTCTCACCTTTACACTCACCTATGGAGTGCGTATGATAATCATCCCCGTTTTACAGATCAGGAAACTGACACACAGAATGGTACAGTAACTTGCCCAAGTTCACACAGCCCGTAGGTGGCAGAGCCAGGACCCATGTGACAGAGTCTGGCTCCAGAGGCCACGTTCTGAATCACCACGCTCAGTCTCCAAAAACCTACAGAAAGCGCCAGCCTCAATCGAAAAGTTTTGTTTTCCCCACCCTACAGTCCCTACGCGGCGGCCCCAGTCTCCAGGGCATTCTTTCAGCTCCTCTGACAGGCCATACTCCTCCCGTGCCCTGTCCCAACACTCTCCCGCACAAGTCCTCCTTGTCTTTTAGGCATCTGCTCTCAGCTTCCACATCACTGCCTGAGTCACAAAGGCTAACAGGAAATGCCGTAGTTCTCAACACTCAACACAAAATTGCCTTTACGTATCTCCTAGGCAATTGGTTGCTGCCTGTCTGTCCTTTCCAACCGGGCTGTGAGGTCCAGTACGTCAAACACCCTGTCAGTCCTGCTCACCAAGTGTCCAGGCCACTGAACACGCACCGACCAGAGGAAAGGAAGGACTTGTCCCAAAGTCAACTCTCCAGACTTTCTGTGGAAGGAGGGAACGAACGGAGCACCCTCCAGCCTCACGCTTTCTCTTCCATACTTTCAAGTGTGGGGCACATACCTGTGCTCACCACGCTCCCCGGACAGCCCCCACTGCACCCCTAACAGGTAGACTTCTGCACAGTCAAGGGCTTTGGAAAGCACTGGCTCTGCACACAAATATTGTGTGGCCCTCGACAGGCCACTTCCCCTGAACCGGCCTGAGCTTCAGGGCCACAACAGGCTTCGTGAAAACCCCAACGGAACGTAGCCTCGAAAAGAGGGAGACCCGCACTCCTCAGAACGCCTCGAGACCAGTGTCCTTATCGACTTGGCGTCTGTCCTTCCGAGAAGCCAAGACCACGGGGGGCGCTTCAGCGCCCGACTCCCGGGCACCGCATGCCCAGGCGGGCCCCGTGCCCGGCACACACCGCCCGTTCCACGAACGCCTGAAGCGCACGAAGAGACCCCCTCGCTCCCCGCGCCGCACAGCTGTCCCGCGACCTGACGGGCACCTCTTGGCGCACAAGCCTATTCCTCAGGGACACGCTCGCCTCCCACCAGCGCCCAGGCCCACGCCCCCCAGGTACCTCTCTCAGATGGAATCGTCTTCGCGGGCGACCCCGTCGTCCGTGTCCGGCGAGCAGGAAGAGCGGGAGCTGAAGGAGGGCCTCCTCAGGCTAGCGGCCGTGGCCGAGGAGGGCCCGGGCTGCTGTGCCCAGCGGGGACACGGAGCGGCGTCCACGGACGCCGGGGGAACGGACGAGCCCGGCCCGGGAGGGAGCAGCACAGCGCGGCCGGCCTCCGCCGGGCTCGGCTCTGGGCAGGCAGGCGCGGCTCGCCGACGCCTCCCACGCCTCCCAGGACGGCGGCCCAGCAGCCGCGCGCTCCTCTCCTCGCGCGCGCGCGCGCCCGCCGCCGCCCAGACGCTGCCCGGCCGTTGCCCCGCCCCCCTCCGGCGGTGGACTGCGGACAGCGACAGGGACACCCTCCTGGGACAACTCCTGCGGCCCCGCCCGCACGCTTCGGACCTTCGCGGAGCGGGAAGGTGCGCTGACAGGGACGCAGGGTCCCCGCTACGCTCGCTCTCGGGGAACTGCAGCCTCCTCCCTCCGCTTTTACTTGAATGTCAGACCCGAAACCATGCAACCTCTACAAGAAAACATAGGCAGTAGGCTCTTTGACATCAGTCTTAGCAGCCTATTTTCAAGTACCACGTCTGACTGGGCAATGGAAACAAAATACAAAGTGAACAAATGGGACTACATCAAAGTCAAAAAAAATCCTCTGCACCGCAAAGGAAACCATCCACAAAACCAAAACACAACCTAACAACTGGGGAGAAGATTCTTGCAAACCCTATATCGGATAAGGGCTTAATATCCAAAACACAGAAAGAACTCATACATCTCAACAGCAAAAGAAATCAACAACCCAATTAAAAAGGCGGGCAAAAGATCTGAGCAGTGATTTCTCCAAAGAAGGTATACGGATGGCCAACAGGCATATGGAAAGGGACTCAACATCATTAGCGATCAGAGAAATGCAAATCACAACTACAAGGAGATGTCACCTTACTCTGGTCAGAATGGCTCTCATTAACAAGACAAGAGACAAGTGTCGGAGAGGATGTGGAGAGAAGGGAACTCTCCTGCACTGCTGGCGGGAGGGCAGACTGGTGCAGCCAACTATGGAAAGCAGTATGGAGTATCCTCAGAAAACTAAGAATACATCTACCATGTGTATGATCCAGCTAGCCCACTGCTGGCTATTCATCCAAAGAACTTGAAAACACCAATGCAGAAAGACACATGCACCCCTAGGTTCACTGCAGCATTATTCACAACAGCCAGAACTTGGAAGCAACCTAGGTGCCCATCAGGGGAAGAATGGATGAAGAAGATGTGGTATGTATACACAATGGAATGCTACTCGGCCCTAAGAAATGATGAGATCCGACCATTTGCGACAACGTGGAGGGACCTTGAGGGTATTATGTGAAGCGAAATAAATCAGAGGGAGAAAGTCAAACTCCAGACACCGTGTGATCTCACTCATAAGGAGAAGATAAAAACAACGACAAACGCACACAGAGCAAAGGAGATTGGATTGCTGGTTACCATAGGGGGAGGGGGGAGGGGAGAGAGCCAAAGGGGCGATGAGGCTCACATGTGAGGTGACCGACTATAATTAGTTTTCGGGTGGTGAACACCATGTAATCTACACAGAATTCGAAATATATTACAACGTACATCTGAAAGCTATATCATCTTAGAATCCACTGTTACTGCAATAAAATAACATAAAATAAAATAAAATAAAATAACATAAAATAAAATAAAATAAAATAAAGACGTGTAGGAGGCTCAAGAGGCTAACAGGCTTTTGAAAAGTTATTCCAGGGATTTTTATGGCTTAGCTCAGGGCGGCAGACACCAGCCTGAGACACAGCTGTGCCACAGCCACTAACTTCAACTAAACTCTATTCCGACTGGAGGGAAATCAAAACTACTGTAATCATAATTTCTTGAAGGCTTCACTTTGTGCCAGATCCTGTGCCCACTGCTTTGCACCAACTGTCTCATTCAATCCTCACCTCCAAAAGGTAGGTTACCGTTATTCTCCCCATTGGAAAGGCGAGCAGGCGGAAGCAGAAAGATGGCAATCTGCCTGGCATTCACAGAAGGATTCTCTAGGTAATGACATGACTTTTGGACAAGATTTCAAGGTTTAACACATTACGGTGGAGATGCAGATCCCAGTATCACAGAACGTGAAAAACACTGAGTCCTGCCAAATGTCTTAAAACACTAATTATGGATCCTCACAATCTCTTGGCCTGTTTTCTCAGATGAGGGAAAACCCAGCGTGAAAAACCGTTGATGAGATGTCTGCAGAGGAGGACTACGTCTGGTCTTTAAAGGCGGGACCTATCCCAGTAGATTCTGAGTCAGTGGGTCCAGAGTAGGCCTTGAGCGTCTCTGTTCTTTTCCAAAGCCCCACAGGCTACACTTCCGTGCCCTTGGAGTTGGGAAGTACAGTCATGCCCTACATCGGGACGTTTCAGTCAACAACGGGGGTCCCATCAGATTAGTCCCACATGGCCTAGGTGTGTAGGAGGCTCTGCCATCCAGGTTTAGGAACTCCGTGGTGTTTGCACAGTCTCGAGATTGCCTGACCATGACACACTCCTCAGAACTCATCCCCACTGTTAAGCAAAGCATGACTCTACTGCCTTGGATTCTCCACGGTCCCAGACCCTGCACTGTTTAGATGACTGCACACGCAGAGGGCACCGTGTCTGAGGCAGAGAGCAGCTGCAATCACAAAAGCTCTCGACAGAGAGTCAAGGAAAGGCGTGCTCTGCTTACACGACTCTCTACTTTTCTCTGGGTCTGAACCATTTCCTAGCTAATCTGCCTTGTTTGACCGAGCAGCTTTGCCAAAAAAAAAAAAAAAAAAAAAAAAAACGAACACAAAGTCACCAACAAACACTAAACAAACCAATATAAACAATACATATTAAATAAGCCTAACCCTACTATGCTACTGAAAAGGCTTTTATTTCCCTGGGATAATTTGGACAGCATTAGATTGTTTTACCAAGAGCAGCCAAGTCGAGGCAGATTATTTCTAATTCCACAGTGCTGCAGATGCGGTCAGTAGCAACTGCAAGCCGGAAAGGAAACAAAACAAAGTTGGGTGTAATCCATTCAAGTTCACACGTTTCACCAGGGACAGCCTCCAAGCCTTGAATACTTAGGTATGCATTTAGCCATTTCTTTAATCAACCACTACTAACGCCTACTAAAGGCCAGACACTGCTCTAAGTACTTTACGGATATGAAATATCCTCTCACCTTTACACTCACCTATGGAGTGCGTATGATAATCATCCCCGTTTTACAGATCAGGAAACTGACACACAGAATGGTACAGTAACTTGCCCAAGTTCACACAGCCCGTAGGTGGCAGAGCCAGGACCCATGTGACAGAGTCTGGCTCCAGAGGCCACGTTCTGAATCACCACGCTCAGTCTCCAAAAACCTACAGAAAGCGCCAGCCTCAATCGAAAAGTTTTGTTTTCCCCACCCTACAGTCCCTACGCGGCGGCCCCAGTCTCCAGGGCATTCTTTCAGCTCCTCTGACAGGCCATACTCCTCCCGTGCCCTGTCCCAACACTCTCCCGCACAAGTCCTCCTTGTCTTTTAGGCATCTGCTCTCAGCTTCCACATCACTGCCTGAGTCACAAAGGCTAACAGGAAATGCCGTAGTTCTCAACACTCAACACAAAATTGCCTTTACGTATCTCCTAGGCAATTGGTTGCTGCCTGTCTGTCCTTTCCAACCGGGCTGTGAGGTCCAGTACGTCAAACACCCTGTCAGTCCTGCTCACCAAGTGTCCAGGCCACTGAACACGCACCGACCAGAGGAAAGGAAGGACTGGTCCCAAAGTCAACTCTCCAGACTTTCTGTGGAAGGAGGGAACGAACGGAGCACCCTCCAGCCTCACGCTTTCTCTTCCATACTTTCAAGTGTGGGGCACATACCCGTGCTCACCACGCTCCCCGGACAGCCCCCACTGCACCCCTAACAGGTAGACTTCTGCACAGTCAAGGGCTTTGGAAAGCACTGGCTCTGCACACAAATATTGTGTGGCCCTCGACAGGCCACTTCCCCTGAACCGGCCTGAGCTTCAGGGCCACAACAGGCTTCGTGAAAACCCCAACGGAACGTAGCCTCGAAAAGAGGGAGACCCGCACTCCTCAGAACGCCTCGAGACCAGTGTCCTTATCGACTTGGCGTCTGTCCTTCCGAGAAGCCAAGACCACGGGGGGCGCTTCAGCGCCCGACTCCCGGGCACCGCATGCCCAGGCGGGCCCCGTGCCCGGCACACACCGCCCGTTCCACGAACGCCTGAAGCGCACGAAGAGACCCCCTCGCTCCCCGCGCCGCACAGCTGTCCCGCGACCTGACGGGCACCTCTTGGCGCACAAGCCTATTCCTCAGGGACACGCTCGCCTCCCACCAGCGCCCAGGCCCACGCCCCCCAGGTACCTCTCTCAGATGGAATCGTCTTCGCGGGCGACCCCGTCGTCCGTGTCCGGCGAGCAGGAAGAGCGGGAGCTGAAGGAGGGCCTCCTCAGGCTAGCGGCCGTGGCCGAGGAGGGCCCGGGCTGCTGTGCCCAGCGGGGACACGGAGCGGCGTCCACGGACGCCGGGGGAACGGACGAGCCCGGCCCGGGAGGGAGCAGCACAGCGCGGCCGGCCTCCGCCGGGCTCGGCTCTGGGCAGGCAGGCGCGGCTCGCCGACGCCTCCCACGCCTCCCAGGACGGCGGCCCAGCAGCCGCGCGCTCCTCTCCTCGCGCGCAGCGCGCGCCCGCCGCCGCCCAGACGCTGCCCGGCCGTTGCCCCGCCCCCCTCCGGCGGTGGACTGCGGACAGCGACAGGGACACCCTCCTGGGACAACTCCTGCGGCCCCGCCCGCACGCTTCGGACCTTCGCGGAGCGGGAAGGTGCGCTGACAGGGACGCAGGGTCCCCGCTACGCTCGCTCTCGGGGAACTGCAGCCTCCTCCCTCCGCTTTTACTTGAATGTCAGACCCGAAACCATGCAACCTCTACAAGAAAACATAGGCAGTAGGCTCTTTGACATCAGTCTTAGCAGCCTATTTTCAAGTACCACGTCTGACTGGGCAATGGAAACAAAATACAAAGTGAACAAATGGGACTACATCAAAGTCAAAAAAAATCCTCTGCACCGCAAAGGAAACCATCCACAAAACCAAAACACAACCTAACAACTGGGGAGAAGATTCTTGCAAACCCTATATCGGATAAGGGCTTAATATCCAAAACACAGAAAGAACTCATACATCTCAACAGCAAAAGAAATCAACAACCCAATTAAAAAGGCGGGCAAAAGATCTGAGCAGTGATTTCTCCAAAGAAGGTATACGGATGGCCAACAGGCATATGGAAAGGGACTCAACATCATTAGCGATCAGAGAAATGCAAATCACAACTACAAGGAGATGTCACCTTACTCTGGTCAGAATGGCTCTCATTAACAAGACAAGAGACAAGTGTCGGAGAGGATGTGGAGAGAAGGGAACTCTCCTGCACTGCTGGCGGGAGGGCAGACTGGTGCAGCCAACTATGGAAAGCAGTATGGAGTATCCTCAGAAAACTAAGAATACATCTACCATGTGTATGATCCAGCTAGCCCACTGCTGGCTATTCATCCAAAGAACTTGAAAACACCAATGCAGAAAGACACATGCACCCCTAGGTTCACTGCAGCATTATTCACAACAGCCAGAACTTGGAAGCAACCTAGGTGCCCATCAGGGGAAGAATGGATGAAGAAGATGTGGTATGTATACACAATGGAATGCTACTCGGCCCTAAGAAATGATGAGATCCGACCATTTGCGACAACGTGGAGGGACCTTGAGGGTATTATGTGAAGCGAAATAAATCAGAGGGAGAAAGTCAAACTCCAGACACCGTGTGATCTCACTCATAAGGAGAAGATAAAAACAACGACAAACGCACACAGAGCAAAGGAGATTGGATTGCTGGTTACCATAGGGGGAGGGGGGAGGGGAGAGAGCCAAAGGGGCGATGAGGCTCACATGTGAGGTGACCGACTATAATTAGTTTTCGGGTGGTGAACACCATGTAATCTACACAGAATTCGAAATATATTACAACGTACATCTGAAAGCTATATCATCTTAGAATCCACTGTTACTGCAATAAAATAACATAAAATAAAATAAAATAAAATAAAATAAAATAAAATAAAATAAAATAAAGACGTGTAGGAGGCTCAAGAGGCTAACAGGCTTTTGAAAAGTTATTCCAGGGATTTTTATGGCTTAGCTCAGGGCGGCAGACACCAGCCTGAGACACAGCTGTGCCACAGCCACTAACTTCAACTAAACTCTATTCCGACTGGAGGGAAATCAAAACTACTGTAATCATAATTTCTTGAAGGCTTCACTTTGTGCCAGATCCTGTGCCCACTGCTTTGCACCAACTGTCTCATTCAATCCTCACCTCCAAAAGGTAGGTTACCGTTATTCTCCCCATTGGAAAGGCGAGCAGGCGGAAGCAGAAAGATGGCAATCTGCCTGGCATTCACAGAAGGATTCTCTAGGTAATGACATGACTTTTGGACAAGATTTCAAGGTTTAACACATTACGGTGGAGATGCAGATCCCAGTATCACAGAACGTGAAAAACACTGAGTCCTGCCAAATGTCTTAAAACACTAATTATGGATCCTCACAATCTCTTGGCCTGTTTTCTCAGATGAGGGAAAACCCAGCGTGAAAAACCGTTGATGAGATGTCTGCAGAGGAGGACTACGTCTGGTCTTTAAAGGCGGGACCTATCCCAGTAGATTCTGAGTCAGTGGGTCCAGAGTAGGCCTTGAGCGTCTCTGTTCTTTTCCAAAGCCCCACAGGCTACACTTCCGTGCCCTTGGAGTTGGGAAGTACAGTCATGCCCTACATCGGGACGTTTCAGTCAACAACGGGGGTCCCATCAGATTAGTCCCACATGGCCTAGGTGTGTAGGAGGCTCTGCCATCCAGGTTTAGGAACTCCGTGGTGTTTGCACAGTCTCGAGATTGCCTGACCATGACACACTCCTCAGAACTCATCCCCACTGTTAAGCAAAGCATGACTCTACTGCCTTGGATTCTCCACGGTCCCAGACCCTGCACTGTTTAGATGACTGCACACGCAGAGGGCACCGTGTCTGAGGCAGAGAGCAGCTGCAATCACAAAAGCTCTCGACAGAGAGTCAAGGAAAGGCGTGCTCTGCTTACACGACTCTCTACTTTTCTCTGGGTCTGAACCATTTCCTAGCTAATCTGCCTTGTTTGACCGAGCAGCTTTGCCAAAAAAAAAAAAAAAAAAAAAAAAAAACGAACACAAAGTCACCAACAAACACTAAACAAACCAATATAAACAATACATATTAAATAAGCCTAACCCTACTATGCTACTGAAAAGGCTTTTATTTCCCTGGGATAATTTGGACAGCATTAGATTGTTTTACCAAGAGCAGCCAAGTCGAGGCAGATTATTTCTAATTCCACAGTGCTGCAGATGCGGTCAGTAGCAACTGCAAGCCGGAAAGGAAACAAAACAAAGTTGGGTGTAATCCATTCAAGTTCACACGTTTCACCAGGGACAGCCTCCAAGCCTTGAATACTTAGGTATGCATTTAGCCATTTCTTTAATCAACCACTACTAACGCCTACTAAAGGCCAGACACTGCTCTAAGTACTCTACGGATATGAAATATCCTCTCACCTTTACACTCACCTATGGAGTGCGTATGATAATCATCCCCGTTTTACAGATCAGGAAACTGACACACAGAATGGTACAGTAACTTGCCCAAGTTCACACAGCCCGTAGGTGGCAGAGCCAGGACCCATGTGACAGAGTCTGGCTCCAGAGGCCACGTTCTGAATCACCACGCTCAGTCTCCAAAAACCTACAGAAAGCGCCAGCCTCAATCGAAAAGTTTTGTTTTCCCCACCCTACAGTCCCTACGCGGCGGCCCCAGTCTCCAGGGCATTCTTTCAGCTCCTCTGACAGGCCATACTCCTCCCGTGCCCTGTCCCAACACTCTCCCGCACAAGTCCTCCTTGTCTTTTAGGCATCTGCTCTCAGCTTCCACATCACTGCCTGAGTCACAAAGGCTAACAGGAAATGCCGTAGTTCTCAACACTCAACACAAAATTGCCTTTACGTATCTCCTAGGCAATTGGTTGCTGCCTGTCTGTCCTTTCCAACCGGGCTGTGAGGTCCAGTACGTCAAACACCCTGTCAGTCCTGCTCACCAAGTGTCCAGGCCACTGAACACGCACCGACCAGAGGAAAGGAAGGACTTGTCCCAAAGTCAACTCTCCAGACTTTCTGTGGAAGGAGGGAACGAACGGAGCACCCTCCAGCCTCACGCTTTCTCTTCCATACTTTCAAGTGTGGGGCACATACCCGTGCTCACCACGCTCCCCGGACAGCCCCCACTGCACCCCTAACAGGTAGACTTCTGCACAGTCAAGGGCTTTGGAAAGCACTGGCTCTGCACACAAATATTGTGTGGCCCTCGACAGGCCACTTCCCCTGAACCGGCCTGAGCTTCAGGGCCACAACAGGCTTCGTGAAAACCCCAACGGAACGTAGCCTCGAAAAGAGGGAGACCCGCACTCCTCAGAACGCCTCGAGACCAGTGTCCTTATCGACTTGGCGTCTGTCCTTCCGAGAAGCCAAGACCACGGGGGGCGCTTCAGCGCCCGACTCCCGGGCACCGCATGCCCAGGCGGGCCCCGTGCCCGGCACACACCGCCCGTTCCACGAACGCCTGAAGCGCACGAAGAGACCCCCTCGCTCCCCGCGCCGCACAGCTGTCCCGCGACCTGACGGGCACCTCTTGGCGCACAAGCCTATTCCTCAGGGACACGCTCGCCTCCCACCAGCGCCCAGGCCCACGCCCCCCAGGTACCTCTCTCAGATGGAATCGTCTTCGCGGGCGACCCCGTCGTCCGTGTCCGGCGAGCAGGAAGAGCGGGAGCTGAAGGAGGGCCTCCTCAGGCTAGCGGCCGTGGCCGAGGAGGGCCCGGGCTGCTGTGCCCAGCGGGGACACGGAGCGGCGTCCACGGACGCCGGGGGAACGGACGAGCCCGGCCCGGGAGGGAGCAGCACAGCGCGGCCGGCCTCCGCCGGGCTCGGCTCTGGGCAGGCAGGCGCGGCTCGCCGACGCCTCCCACGCCTCCCAGGACGGCGGCCCAGCAGCCGCGCGCTCCTCTCCTCGCGCGCAGCGCGCGCCCCGCCGCCGCCCAGACGCTGCCCGGCCGTTGCCCCGCCCCCCTCCGGCGGTGGACTGCGGACAGCGACAGGGACACCCTCCTGGGACAACTCCTGCGGCCCCGCCCGCACGCTTCGGACCTTCGCGGAGCGGGAAGGTGCGCTGACAGGGACGCAGGGTCCCCGCTACGCTCGCTCTCGGGGAACTGCAGCCTCCTCCCTCCGCTTTTACTTGAATGTCAGACCCGAAACCATGCAACCTCTACAAGAAAACATAGGCAGTAGGCTCTTTGACATCAGTCTTAGCAGCCTATTTTCAAGTACCACGTCTGACTGGGCAATGGAAACAAAATACAAAGTGAACAAATGGGACTACATCAAAGTCAAAAAAAATCCTCTGCACCGCAAAGGAAACCATCCACAAAACCAAAACACAACCTAACAACTGGGGAGAAGATTCTTGCAAACCCTATATCGGATAAGGGCTTAATATCCAAAACACAGAAAGAACTCATACATCTCAACAGCAAAAGAAATCAACAACCCAATTAAAAAGGCGGGCAAAAGATCTGAGCAGTGATTTCTCCAAAGAAGGTATACGGATGGCCAACAGGCATATGGAAAGGGACTCAACATCATTAGCGATCAGAGAAATGCAAATCACAACTACAAGGAGATGTCACCTTACTCTGGTCAGAATGGCTCTCATTAACAAGACAAGAGACAAGTGTCGGAGAGGATGTGGAGAGAAGGGAACTCTCCTGCACTGCTGGCGGGAGGGCAGACTGGTGCAGCCAACTATGGAAAGCAGTATGGAGTATCCTCAGAAAACTAAGAATACATCTACCATGTGTATGATCCAGCTAGCCCACTGCTGGCTATTCATCCAAAGAACTTGAAAACACCAATGCAGAAAGACACATGCACCCCTAGGTTCACTGCAGCATTATTCACAACAGCCAGAACTTGGAAGCAACCTAGGTGCCCATCAGGGGAAGAATGGATGAAGAAGATGTGGTATGTATACACAATGGAATGCTACTCGGCCCTAAGAAATGATGAGATCCGACCATTTGCGACAACGTGGAGGGACCTTGAGGGTATTATGTGAAGCGAAATAAATCAGAGGGAGAAAGTCAAACTCCAGACACCGTGTGATCTCACTCATAAGGAGAAGATAAAAACAACGACAAACGCACACAGAGCAAAGGAGATTGGATTGCTGGTTACCATAGGGGGAGGGGGGAGGGGAGAGAGCCAAAGGGGCGATGAGGCTCACATGTGAGGTGACCGACTATAATTAGTTTTCGGGTGGTGAACACCCATGTAATCTACACAGAATTCGAAATATATTACAACGTACATCTGAAAGCTATATCATCTTAGAATCCACTGTTACTGCAATAAAATAACATAAAATAAAATAAAATAAAATAACATAAAATAAAATAAAATAAAATAAAGACGTGTAGGAGGCTCAAGAGGCTAACAGGCTTTTGAAAAGTTATTCCAGGGATTTTTATGGCTTAGCTCAGGGCGGCAGACACCAGCCTGAGACACAGCTGTGCCACAGCCACTAACTTCAACTAAACTCTATTCCGACTGGAGGGAAATCAAAACTACTGTAATCATAATTTCTTGAAGGCTTCACTTTGTGCCAGATCCTGTGCCCACTGCTTTGCACCAACTGTCTCATTCAATCCTCACCTCCAAAAGGTAGGTTACCGTTATTCTCCCCATTGGAAAGGCGAGCAGGCGGAAGCAGAAAGATGGCAATCTGCCTGGCATTCACAGAAGGATTCTCTAGGTAATGACATGACTTTTGGACAAGATTTCAAGGTTTAACACATTACGGTGGAGATGCAGATCCCAGTATCACAGAACGTGAAAAACACTGAGTCCTGCCAAATGTCTTAAAACACTAATTATGGATCCTCACAATCTCTTGGCCTGTTTTCTCAGATGAGGGAAAACCCAGCGTGAAAAACCGTTGATGAGATGTCTGCAGAGGAGGACTACGTCTGGTCTTTAAAGGCGGGACCTATCCCAGTAGATTCTGAGTCAGTGGGTCCAGAGTAGGCCTTGAGCGTCTCTGTTCTTTTCCAAAGCCCCACAGGCTACACTTCCGTGCCCTTGGAGTTGGGAAGTACAGTCATGCCCTACATCGGGACGTTTCAGTCAACAACGGGGGTCCCATCAGATTAGTCCCACATGGCCTAGGTGTGTAGGAGGCTCTGCCATCCAGGTTTAGGAACTCCGTGGTGTTTGCACAGTCTCGAGATTGCCTGACCATGACACACTCCTCAGAACTCATCCCCACTGTTAAGCAAAGCATGACTCTACTGCCTTGGATTCTCCACGGTCCCAGACCCTGCACTGTTTAGATGACTGCACACGCAGAGGGCACCGTGTCTGAGGCAGAGAGCAGCTGCAATCACAAAAGCTCTCGACAGAGAGTCAAGGAAAGGCGTGCTCTGCTTACACGACTCTCTACTTTTCTCTGGGTCTGAACCATTTCCTAGCTAATCTGCCTTGTTTGACCGAGCAGCTTTGCCAAAAAAAAAAAAAAAAAAACGAACACAAAGTCACCAACAAACACTAAACAAACCAATATAAACAATACATATTAAATAAGCCTAACCCTACTATGCTACTGAAAAGGCTTTTATTTCCCTGGGATAATTTGGACAGCATTAGATTGTTTTACCAAGAGCAGCCAAGTCGAGGCAGATTATTTCTAATTCCACAGTGCTGCAGATGCGGTCAGTAGCAACTGCAAGCCGGAAAGGAAACAAAACAAAGTTGGGTGTAATCCATTCAAGTTCACACGTTTCACCAGGGACAGCCTCCAAGCCTTGAATACTTAGGTATGCATTTAGCCATTTCTTTAATCAACCACTACTAACGCCTACTAAAGGCCAGACACTGCTCTAAGTACTTTACGGATATGAAATATCCTCTCACCTTTACACTCACCTATGGAGTGCGTATGATAATCATCCCCGTTTTACAGATCAGGAAACTGACACACAGAATGGTACAGTAACTTGCCCAAGTTCACACAGCCCGTAGGTGGCAGAGCCAGGACCCATGTGACAGAGTCTGGCTCCAGAGGCCACGTTCTGAATCACCACGCTCAGTCTCCAAAAACCTACAGAAAGCGCCAGCCTCAATCGAAAAGTTTTGTTTTCCCCACCCTACAGTCCCTACGCGGCGGCCCCAGTCTCCAGGGCATTCTTTCAGCTCCTCTGACAGGCCATACTCCTCCCGTGCCCTGTCCCAACACTCTCCCGCACAAGTCCTCCTTGTCTTTTAGGCATCTGCTCTCAGCTTCCACATCACTGCCTGAGTCACAAAGGCTAACAGGAAATGCCGTAGTTCTCAACACTCAACACAAAATTGCCTTTACGTATCTCCTAGGCAATTGGTTGCTGCCTGTCTGTCCTTTCCAACCGGGCTGTGAGGTCCAGTACGTCAAACACCCTGTCAGTCCTGCTCACCAAGTGTCCAGGCCACTGAACACGCACCGACCAGAGGAAAGGAAGGACTTGTCCCAAAGTCAACTCTCCAGACTTTCTGTGGAAGGAGGGAACGAACGGAGCACCCTCCAGCCTCACGCTTTCTCTTCCATACTTTCAAGTGTGGGGCACATACCCGTGCTCACCACGCTCCCCGGACAGCCCCCACTGCACCCCTAACAGGTAGACTTCTGCACAGTCAAGGGCTTTGGAAAGCACTGGCTCTGCACACAAATATTGTGTGGCCCTCGACAGGCCACTTCCCCTGAACCGGCCTGAGCTTCAGGGCCACAACAGGCTTCGTGAAAACCCCAACGGAACGTAGCCTCGAAAAGAGGGAGACCCGCACTCCTCAGAACGCCTCGAGACCAGTGTCCTTATCGACTTGGCGTCTGTCCTTCCGAGAAGCCAAGACCACGGGGGGCGCTTCAGCGCCCGACTCCCGGGCACCGCATGCCCAGGCGGGCCCCGTGCCCGGCACACACCGCCCGTTCCACGAACGCCTGAAGCGCACGAAGAGACCCCCTCGCTCCCCGCGCCGCACAGCTGTCCCGCGACCTGACGGGCACCTCTTGGCGCACAAGCCTATTCCTCAGGGACACGCTCGCCTCCCACCAGCGCCCAGGCCCACGCCCCCCAGGTACCTCTCTCAGATGGAATCGTCTTCGCGGGCGACCCCGTCGTCCGTGTCCGGCGAGCAGGAAGAGCGGGAGCTGAAGGAGGGCCTCCTCAGGCTAGCGGCCGTGGCCGAGGAGGGCCCGGGCTGCTGTGCCCAGCGGGGACACGGAGCGGCGTCCACGGACGCCGGGGGAACGGACGAGCCCGGCCCGGGAGGGAGCAGCACAGCGCGGCCGGCCTCCGCCGGGCTCGGCTCTGGGCAGGCAGGCGCGGCTCGCCGACGCCTCCCACGCCTCCCAGGACGGCGGCCCAGCAGCCGCGCGCTCCTCTCCTCGCGCGCAGCGCGCGCCCGCCGCCGCCCAGACGCTGCCCGGCCGTTGCCCCGCCCCCCTCCGGCGGTGGACTGCGGACAGCGACAGGGACACCCTCCTGGGACAACTCCTGCGGCCCCGCCCGCACGCTTCGGACCTTCGCGGAGCGGGAAGGTGCGCTGACAGGGACGCAGGGTCCCCGCTACGCTCGCTCTCGGGGAACTGCAGCCTCCTCCCTCCGCTTTTACTTGAATGTCAGACCCGAAACCATGCAACCTCTACAAGAAAACATAGGCAGTAGGCTCTTTGACATCAGTCTTAGCAGCCTATTTTCAAGCACCACGTCTGACTGGGCAATGGAAACAAAATACAAAGTGAACAAATGGGACTACATCAAAGTCAAAAAAAATCCTCTGCACCGCAAAGGAAACCATCCACAAAACCAAAACACAACCTAACAACTGGGGAGAAGATTCTTGCAAACCCTATATCGGATAAGGGCTTAATATCCAAAACACAGAAAGAACTCATACATCTCAACAGCAAAAGAAATCAACAACCCAATTAAAAAGGCGGGCAAAAGATCTGAGCAGTGATTTCTCCAAAGAAGGTATACGGATGGCCAACAGGCATATGGAAAGGGACTCAACATCATTAGCGATCAGAGAAATGCAAATCACAACTACAAGGAGATGTCACCTTACTCTGGTCAGAATGGCTCTCATTAACAAGACAAGAGACAAGTGTCGGAGAGGATGTGGAGAGAAGGGAACTCTCCTGCACTGCTGGCGGGAGGGCAGACTGGTGCAGCCAACTATGGAAAGCAGTATGGAGTATCCTCAGAAAACTAAGAATACATCTACCATGTGTATGATCCAGCTAGCCCACTGCTGGCTATTCATCCAAAGAACTTGAAAACACCAATGCAGAAAGACACATGCACCCCTAGGTTCACTGCAGCATTATTCACAACAGCCAGAACTTGGAAGCAACCTAGGTGCCCATCAGGGGAAGAATGGATGAAGAAGATGTGGTATGTATACACAATGGAATGCTACTCGGCCCTAAGAAATGATGAGATCCGACCATTTGCGACAACGTGGAGGGACCTTGAGGGTATTATGTGAAGCGAAATAAATCAGAGGGAGAAAGTCAAACTCCAGACACCGTGTGATCTCACTCATAAGGAGAAGATAAAAACAACGACAAACGCACACAGAGCAAAGGAGATTGGATTGCTGGTTACCATAGGGGGAGGGGGGAGGGGAGAGAGCCAAAGGGGCGATGAGGCTCACATGTGAGGTGACCGACTATAATTAGTTTTCGGGTGGTGAACACCCATGTAATCTACACAGAATTCGAAATATATTACAACGTACATCTGAAAGCTATATCATCTTAGAATCCACTGTTACTGCAATAAAATAACATAAAATAAAATAAAATAAAATAACATAAAATAAAATAAAATAAAATAAAGACGTGTAGGAGGCTCAAGAGGCTAACAGGCTTTTGAAAAGTTATTCCAGGATTTTTATGCTTAGCTCAGGGCGGCAGACACCAGCCTGAGACACAGCTGTGCCACAGCCACTAACTTCAACTAAACTCTATTCCGACTGGAGGGAAATCAAAACTACTGTAATCATAATTTCTTGAAGGCTTCACTTTGTGCCAGATCCTGTGCCCACTGCTTTGCACCAACTGTCTCATTCAATCCTCACCTCCAAAAGGTAGGTTACCGTTATTCTCCCCATTGGAAAGGTGAGCAGGCGGAAGCAGAAAGATGGCAATCTGCCTGGCATTCACAGAAGGATTCTCTAGGTAATGACATGACTTTTGGACAAGATTTCAAGGTTTAACACATTACGGTGGAGATGCAGATCCCAGTATCACAGAACGTGAAAAACACTGAGTCCTGCCAAATGTCTTAAAACACTAATTATGGATCCTCACAATCTCTTGGCCTGTTTTCTCAGATGAGGGAAAACCCAGCGTGAAAAACCGTTGATGAGATGTCTGCAGAGGAGGACTACGTCTGGTCTTTAAAGGCGGGACCTATCCCAGTAGATTCTGAGTCAGTGGGTCCAGAGTAGGCCTTGAGCGTCTCTGTTCTTTTCCAAAGCCCCACAGGCTACACTTCCGTGCCCTTGGAGTTGGGAAGTACAGTCATGCCCTACATCGGGACGTTTCAGTCAACAACGGGGGTCCCATCAGATTAGTCCCACATGGCCTAGGTGTGTAGGAGGCTCTGCCATCCAGGTTTAGGAACTCCGTGGTGTTTGCACAGTCTCGAGATTGCCTGACCATGACACACTCCTCAGAACTCATCCCCACTGTTAAGCAAAGCATGACTCTACTGCCTTGGATTCTCCACGGTCCCAGACCCTGCACTGTTTAGATGACTGCACACGCAGAGGGCACCGTGTCTGAGGCAGAGAGCAGCTGCAATCACAAAAGCTCTCGACAGAGAGTCAAGGAAAGGCGTGCTCTGCTTACACGACTCTCTACTTTTCTCTGGGTCTGAACCATTTCCTAGCTAATCTGCCTTGTTTGACCGAGCAGCTTTGCCAAAAAAAAAAAAAAAAAAAAAAACGAACACAAAGTCACCAACAAACACTAAACAAACCAATATAAACAATACATATTAAATAAGCCTAACCCTACTATGCTACTGAAAAGGCTTTTATTTCCCTGGGATAATTTGGACAGCATTAGATTGTTTTACCAAGAGCAGCCAAGTCGAGGCAGATTATTTCTAATTCCACAGTGCTGCAGATGCGGTCAGTAGCAACTGCAAGCCGGAAAGGAAACAAAACAAAGTTGGGTGTAATCCATTCAAGTTCACACGTTTCACCAGGGACAGCCTCCAAGCCTTGAATACTTAGGTATACATTTAGCCATTTCTTTAATCAACCACTACTAACGCCTACTAAAGGCCAGACACTGCTCTAAGTACTCTACAGATATGAAATATCCTCTCACCTTTACACTCACCTATGGAGTGCGTATGATAATCATCCCCGTTTTACAGATCAGGAAACTGACACACAGAATGGTACAGTAACTTGCCCAAGTTCACACAGCCCGTAGGTGGCAGAGCCAGGACCCATGTGACAGAGTCTGGCTCCAGAGGCCACGTTCTGAATCACCACGCTCAGTCTCCAAAAACCTACAGAAAGCGCCAGCCTCAATCGAAAAGTTTTGTTTTCCCCACCCTACAGTCCCTACGCGGCGGCCCCAGTCTCCAGGGCATTCTTTCAGCTCCTCTGACAGGCCATACTCCTCCCGTGCCCTGTCCCAACACTCTCCCGCACAAGTCCTCCTTGTCTTTTAGGCATCTGCTCTCAGCTTCCACATCACTGCCTGAGTCACAAAGGCTAACAGGAAATGCCGTAGTTCTCAACACTCAACACAAAATTGCCTTTACGTATCTCCTAGGCAATTGGTTGCTGCCTGTCTGTCCTTTCCAACCGGGCTGTGAGGTCCAGTACGTCAAACACCCTGTCAGTCCTGCTCACCAAGTGTCCAGGCCACTGAACACGCACCGACCAGAGGAAAGGAAGGACTTGTCCCAAAGTCAACTCTCCAGACTTTCTGTGGAAGGAGGGAACGAACGGAGCACCCTCCAGCCTCACGCTTTCTCTTCCATACTTTCAAGTGTGGGGCACATACCTGTGCTCACCACGCTCCCCGGACAGCCCCCACTGCACCCCTAACAGGTAGACTTCTGCACAGTCAAGGGCTTTGGAAAGCACTGGCTCTGCACACAAATATTGTGTGGCCCTCGACAGGCCACTTCCCCTGAACCGGCCTGAGCTTCAGGGCCACAACAGGCTTCGTGAAAACCCCAACGGAACGTAGCCTCGAAAAGAGGGAGACCCGCACTCCTCAGAACGCCTCGAGACCAGTGTCCTTATCGACTTGGCGTCTGTCCTTCCGAGAAGCCAAGACCACGGGGGGCGCTTCAGCGCCCGACTCCCGGGCACCGCATGCCCAGGCGGGCCCCGTGCCCGGCACACACCGCCCGTTCCACGAACGCCTGAAGCGCACGAAGAGACCCCCTCGCTCCCCGCGCCGCACAGCTGTCCCGCGACCTGACGGGCACCTCTTGGCGCACAAGCCTATTCCTCAGGGACACGCTCGCCTCCCACCAGCGCCCAGGCCCACGCCCCCCAGGTACCTCTCTCAGATGGAATCGTCTTCGCGGGCGACCCCGTCGTCCGTGTCCGGCGAGCAGGAAGAGCGGGAGCTGAAGGAGGGCCTCCTCAGGCTAGCGGCCGTGGCCGAGGAGGGCCCGGGCTGCTGTGCCCAGCGGGGACACGGAGCGGCGTCCACGGACGCCGGGGGAACGGACGAGCCCGGCCCGGGAGGGAGCAGCACAGCGCGGCCGGCCTCCGCCGGGCTCGGCTCTGGGCAGGCAGGCGCGGCTCGCCGACGCCTCCCACGCCTCCCAGGACGGCGGCCCAGCAGCCGCGCGCTCCTCTCCTCGCGCGCGCGCGCGCGCCCGCCGCCGCCCAGACGCTGCCCGGCCGTTGCCCCGCCCCCCTCCGGCGGTGGACTGCGGACAGCGACAGGGACACCCTCCTGGGACAACTCCTGCGGCCCCGCCCGCACGCTTCGGACCTTCGCGGAGCGGGAAGGTGCGCTGACAGGGACGCAGGGTCCCCGCTACGCTCGCTCTCGGGGAACTGCAGCCTCCTCCCTCCGCTTTTACTTGAATGTCAGACCCGAAACCATGCAACCTCTACAAGAAAACATAGGCAGTAGGCTCTTTGACATCAGTCTTAGCAGCCTATTTTCAAGTACCACGTCTGACTGGGCAATGGAAACAAAATACAAAGTGAACAAATGGGACTACATCAAAGTCAAAAAAAATCCTCTGCACCGCAAAGGAAACCATCCACAAAACCAAAACACAACCTAACAACTGGGGAGAAGATTCTTGCAAACCCTATATCGGATAAGGGCTTAATATCCAAAACACAGAAAGAACTCATACATCTCAACAGCAAAAGAAATCAACAACCCAATTAAAAAGGCGGGCAAAGATCTGAGCAGTGATTTCTCCAAAGAAGGTATACGGATGGCCAACAGGCATATGGAAAGGGACTCAACATCATTAGCGATCAGAGAAATGCAAATCACAACTACAAGGAGATGTCACCTTACTCTGGTCAGAATGGCTCTCATTAACAAGACAAGAGACAAGTGTCGGAGAGGATGTGGAGAGAAGGGAACTCTCCTGCACTGCTGGCGGGAGGGCAGACTGGTGCAGCCAACTATGGAAAGCAGTATGGAGTATCCTCAGAAAACTAAGAATACATCTACCATGTGTATGATCCAGCTAGCCCACTGCTGGCTATTCATCCAAAGAACTTGAAAACACCAATGCAGAAAGACACATGCACCCCTAGGTTCACTGCAGCATTATTCACAACAGCCAGAACTTGGAAGCAACCTAGGTGCCCATCAGGGGAAGAATGGATGAAGAAGATGTGGTATGTATACACAATGGAATGCTACTCGGCCCTAAGAAATGATGAGATCCGACCATTTGCGACAACGTGGAGGGACCTTGAGGGTATTATGTGAAGCGAAATAAATCAGAGGGAGAAAGTCAAACTCCAGACACCGTGTGATCTCACTCATAAGGAGAAGATAAAAACAACGACAAACGCACACAGAGCAAAGGAGATTGGATTGCTGGTTACCATAGGGGGAGGGGGGAGGGGAGAGAGCCAAAGGGGCGATGAGGCTCACATGTGAGGTGACCGACTATAATTAGTTTTCGGGTGGTGAACACCATGTAATCTACACAGAATTCGAAATATATTACAACGTACATCTGAAAGCTATATCATCTTAGAATCCACTGTTACTGCAATAAAATAACATAAAATAAAATAAAATAAAATAAAATAAAATAAAATAAAATAAAATAAAATAAAATAAAGACGTGTAGGAGGCTCAAGAGGCTAACAGGCTTTTGAAAAGTTATTCCAGGGATTTTTATGGCTTAGCTCAGGGCGGCAGACACCAGCCTGAGACACAGCTGTGCCACAGCCACTAACTTCAACTAAACTCTATTCCGACTGGAGGGAAATCAAAACTACTGTAATCATAATTTCTTGAAGGCTTCACTTTGTGCCAGATCCTGTGCCCACTGCTTTGCACCAACTGTCTCATTCAATCCTCACCTCCAAAAGGTAGGTTACCGTTATTCTCCCCATTGGAAAGGTGAGCAGGCGGAAGCAGAAAGATGGCAATCTGCCTGGCATTCACAGAAGGATTCTCTAGGTAATGACATGACTTTTGGACAAGATTTCAAGGTTTAACACATTACGGTGGAGATGCAGATCCCAGTATCACAGAACGTGAAAAACACTGAGTCCTGCCAAATGTCTTAAAACACTAATTATGGATCCTCACAATCTCTTGGCCTGTTTTCTCAGATGAGGGAAAACCCAGCGTGAAAAACCGTTGATGAGATGTCTGCAGAGGAGGACTACGTCTGGTCTTTAAAGGCGGGACCTATCCCAGTAGATTCTGAGTCAGTGGGTCCAGAGTAGGCCTTGAGCGTCTCTGTTCTTTTCCAAAGCCCCACAGGCTACACTTCCGTGCCCTTGGAGTTGGGAAGTACAGTCATGCCCTACATCGGACGTTTCAGTCAACAACGGGGGTCCCATCAGATTAGTCCCACATGGCCTAGGTGTGTAGGAGGCTCTGCCATCCAGGTTTAGGAACTCCGTGGTGTTTGCACAGTCTCGAGATTGCCTGACCATGACACACTCCTCAGAACTCATCCCCACTGTAAGCAAAGCATGACTCTACTGCCTTGGATTCTCCACGGTCCAGACCCTGCACTGTTTAGATGACTGCACACGCAGAGGGCACCGTGTCTGAGGCAGAGAGCAGCTGCAATCACAAAAGCTCTCGACAGAGAGTCAAGGAAAGGCGTGCTCTGCTTACACGACTCTCTACTTTTCTCTGGGTCTGAACCATTTCCTAGCTAATCTGCCTTGTTTGACCGAGCAGCTTTGCCAAAAAAAAAAAAAAAAACGAACACAAAGTCACCAACAAACACTAAACAAACCAATATAAACAATACATATTAAATAAGCCTAACCCTACTATGCTACTGAAAAGGCTTTTATTTCCCTGGATAATTTGGACAGCATTAGATTGTTTTACCAAGAGCAGCCAAGTCGAGGCAGATTATTTCTAATTCACAGTGCTGCAGATGCGGTCAGTAGCAACTGCAAGCCGGAAAGGAAACAAAACAAAGTGGGTGTAATCCATTCAAGTTCACACGTTTCACCAGGGACAGCCTCCAAGCCTTGAATACTTAGGTATGCATTTAGCCATTTCTTTAATCAACCACTACTAACGCCTACTAAAGGCCAGACACTGCTCTAAGTACTTTACGGATATGAAATATCCTCTCACCTTTACACTCACCTATGGAGTGCGCATGATAATCATCCCCGTTTTACAGATCAGGAAACTGACACACAGAATGGTACAGTAACTTGCCCAAGTTCACACAGCCCGTAGGTGGCAGAGCCAGGGACCCATGTGACAGAGTCTGGCTCCAGAGGCCACGTTCTGAATCACCACGCTCAGTCTCCAAAAACCTACAGAAAGCGCCAGCCTCAATCGAAAAGTTTTGTTTTCCCCACCCTACAGTCCCTACGCGGCGGCCCCAGTCTCCAGGGCATTCTTTCAGCTCCTCTGACAGGCCATACTCCTCCCGTGCCCTGTCCCAACACTCTCCCGCACAAGTCCTCCTTGTCTTTTAGGCATCTGCTCTCAGCTTCCACATCACTGCCTGAGTCACAAAGGCTAACAGGAAATGCCGTAGTTCTCAACACTCAACACAAAATTGCCTTTACGTATCTCCTAGGCAATTGGTTGCTGCCTGTCTGTCCTTTCCAACCGGGCTGTGAGGTCCAGTACGTCAAACACCCTGTCAGTCCTGCTCACCAAGTGTCCAGGCCACTGAACACGCACCGACCAGAGGAAAGGAAGGACTTGTCCCAAAGTCAACTCTCCAGACTTTCTGTGGAAGGAGGGAACGAACGGAGCACCCTCCAGCCTCACGCTTTCTCTTCCATACTTTCAAGTGTGGGGCACATACCTGTGCTCACCACGCTCCCCGGACAGCCCCCACTGCACCCCTAACAGGTAGACTTCTGCACAGTCAAGGGCTTTGGAAAGCACTGGCTCTGCACACAAATATTGTGTGGCCCTCGACAGGCCACTTCCCCTGAACCGGCCTGAGCTTCAGGGCCACAACAGGCTTCGTGAAAACCCCAACGGAACGTAGCCTCGAAAAGAGGGAGACCCGCACTCCTCAGAACGCCTCGAGACCAGTGTCCTTATCGACTTGGCGTCTGTCCTTCCGAGAAGCCAAGACCACGGGGGCGCTTCAGCGCCGACTCCCGGGCACCGCATGCCCAGGCGGGCCCCGTGCCCGGCACACACCGCCCGTTCCACGAACGCCTGAAGCGCACGAAGAGACCCCCTCGCTCCCCGCGCCGCACAGCTGTCCCGCGACCTGACGGGCACCTCTTGGCGCACAAGCCTATTCCTCAGGGACACGCTCGCCTCCCACCAGCGCCCAGGCCCACGCCCCCCAGGTACCTCTCTCAGATGGAATCCTCTTCGCGGGCGCCCCGGTCGTCCGTGTCCGGCGAGCAGGAAGAGCGGGAGCTGAAGGAGGGCCTCCTCAGGCTAGCGGCCGTGGCCGAGGAGGGCCCGGGCTGCTGTGCCCAGCGGGGACACGGAGCGGCGTCCACGGACGCCGGGGGAACGGACGAGCCCGGCCCGGGAGGGAGCAGCACAAGCGCGGCCGGCCTCCGCCGGGCTCGGCTCTGGGCAGGCAGGCGCGGCTCGCCGACGCCTCCCACGCCTCCCAGGACGGCGGCCCAGCAGCCGCGCGCTCCTCTCCTCGCGCGCTGCGCGCGCCCGCCGCCGCCCAGACGCTGCCCGGCCGTTGCCCCGCCCCCCTCCGGCGGTGGACTGCGGACAGCGACAGGGACACCCTCCTGGGACAAACTCCTGCGGCCCCGCCCGCACGCTTCGGACCTTCGCGGAGCGGGAAGGTGCGCTGACAGGGACGCAGGGTCCCCGCTACGCTCGCTCTCGGGGAACTGCAGC
>NW_027222320.1:0-30112 GCF_041296265.1 Equus caballus
CCCCAGTCTCCAGGGCATTCTTTCAGCTCCTCTGACAGGCCATCCTCCTCCTTGCCCTGTCCAACACTCTCCCGCACAAGTCCTCCTTGTCTTTTAGGCCTCTGCTCTCAGCTTCAACATCACTGCCTAAGTCACAAAGTCTAACAGTAAAATGCCGTATTTCTCAACACTCAACACGAAAGTGCCTTTACGTATCTCCTAGGTAATTGGTTGCTGCCTGTCTGTCCTTTCCAACCAGGCTGTGAGGTCCAGTACGTCAAACACCCTGTCAGTCTTGCTCACCAAGTGTCCAGGCCACCGAACACGCACCGACCAGAGGAAAGGAAGGACTTGTCCCAAAGTCAACTCTCCAGACTTTCTGTGCAAGGAGGGAACGAACGGAGCACCCTCCAGCCTCACGCTTTCTTTGCCAGACTTTCAAGTGTGGGGCACATACCTGTGCTCACAACGCTCCCCGGACAGCCCCCACTGCACCCCTAACAGGTAGACTTCTGCACAGTCAAGGGCTTTGGAAAGCACTGGCCTCTGCACACAAATATTACGTGGCCTCTCGACAGGCCACTTCCCCTGAACCGGCCTGAGCTTCAGGCCCACAACAGGCTTCGTGAAAACCCCAACGGAACGTAGCCTCGAAAAGAGGGAGACCCGCACTCCTCAGAACGCCTCGAGACCAGTGTCCTTATCGACTTCGCGTCTGTCCTTCCAAGAAGCCGAGACCACGGGTGGCGCTTCAGCGCCCGACTCCCGGGCACCGCACCCCAGGCTGGCCCCGTGCCCGGCACACACCGCCCGTTCCACGAACGCCTCAAGCGCACGAAGAGACCCCCCTCGCTCCCCGCGCCGCACAGCTGTCCCGCGACCTGACGGGCACCTCTTGGCGCACAAGCCTATTCCTCAGGGACACGCTCGCCTCCCACCAGCCCCCAGGCCCACGCCCCCCAGGGTACCTCTCTCAGATGGAATCCTCTTCGCAGGCGCCCTGGTCCTCCGTGTCCGGCGAGCAGGAAGAGCGGGAGCTGAAGGACGGCCTCCTCAGGCTAGCGGCCGTGGCTGTGGAGGGCCCGGGCTGCTGTGCCCAGCGGGGACGCGGAGCGGCGTCCACGGACGCCGGGGGAACGGACGAGCCCGGCCGGGAGAGAGCAGCACAGCGCGGCCGGACTCCGCCGGGCTCGGCTCTGGGCAGGCAGGCGCGGCTCGCCGACGCCTCCCACGCCTCCCAGGACGGCGGCCCAGCAGCCGCGCGCTCCTCTCCTCTCCTCTCCTCGCGCGCGCGCGCCGCCGCCCAGACGCTGCCCGGCCGTTGCCCGCCCCCCCCCCCTCGGGCGGTGGACTGCGGACAGCGACGGGGACACCCTCCTGGGAGAACTCCTGCGGCCCCGCCCACACGCTTCGGACCTTCGCGCAGTGGGAAGGTGCGCTGACAGGGACGCAGGGTCCCCGCTACGCTCGCTCTCGGGGAACTGCAGCCTCCTCCCTCGGCTTTCACTTGAATGTCAGACCCGAAACCATGCAACGTCTACAAGCAAACATAGGCAGTGTGCTCTTTGACATCAGTCTTAGCAGCCTATTTCAAGTACCACGTCTGACTGGGCAAGGGAAACAAAATACAAAATGAACAAACGGGACTACATCAAGTCAAAAAACATCCTCTGCACCGCAAAGGAAACCATCCACAAAACCAAAACACAACCTAACAACTGGGAGAAGATTCTTGCAAACCGTATATCGGATAAGGGTTAATATCCAAAACACAGAAAGAACTCATACATCTCAACAGCAAAAAAAATCAACAACCCAATTGAAAAGGCGGGCAAAAGATCTGAGCAGTGATTTCTCCAAAGAAGGTATACGGATGGCCAACAGGCATATGGAAAGGGACTCAACATCCTTAGCGATCAGAGAAATGCAAATCACAACTACAAGGAGATGTCACCTTACTCTGGTCAGAATGGCTCTAATTAACAAGACAAGAGACAAGTGTCGGAGAGGATGTGCAGAGAAGGGAACTCTCCTGCACTGCTGGTGGGAGGGCAGACTGGTGCAGCCACTATGGAAAGCAGTATGGAGTATCCTCAGAAAACTAAGAACACATCTACCATATGTAGGATCCAGCTAGCCCACTGCTGGCTATTCATCCAAAGAACTTGAAAACACCAATGCAGAAAGACACATGCACCCCTGGGTTCACTGCAGCATTATTCACAACAGCCAAAACTTGGAAGCAACCTAGGTGCCCATCAAGGGAAGAATGGATAAAGAAGATGTGGTATGTATACACAATGGAATGCCACTCGGCCCTAAGAAATGATGAGATCCGCCCATTTGTGACAACGTCGATGGACCTTGAGGGTATTATGTGAAGTGAAATAAATCAGAGGGACAAAGTCAAACACCGTGTGATCTCACTCATAAGGAGAAGATAAAAACAACGACAAACGCGCACAGAGCAAAGGAGATTGCATTGGTGGTTACCATAGGGGGAGGGGGGAGGGGAGAGAGCCAAAGGGGCGATGAGGCTCACATGTGAGGTGACGGACTATCATTAGTTTTCGGGTGGTGAACACGATGTAATCTACACACAGAATTCAAAATATATTACAACGTACATCTGAAAGCTATATCATCTTAGGATCCACTGTTACTGCAATAAAATAAAATAAAATAAAAAAGTGTAGGAGCCTCAAGAGGCTAACAGGCTTTTGAAAAGTTATTCCAGGGAATTTTATGGCTTAGCTCAGGGCGGCAGACACCAGCCTGAGACACAGCTGTGACACAGCCACTAACTTCAACTCAACTATATTCCGACTGGAGGGAAATCAAAACTACTGTCATCATAATTGATTGAAGGCTGCACTTTGTGCCAGATCCTGTGCCGACTGCTTTGCACCAACTGTCTCATTTAATCCTCACATCCAAAAGGTAGGTTACCGTTATTCTCCCCATTGTCAAGGTGAGGAGGCGGAAGCAGAAAGATGGCAATCTGCCTGGAATTCACAGAAGGATTCTCTAGGTAATGACATGACTTTTGGACAAGATTTCAAGGTTTAACACATTACAGTGCAGATGCAGATCCCAGTATCACAGAACGTGAAAAACACTGAGTCCCGCCAAATGTATTAAAACACTAACTATGGAGCCTCACAATCTCTTGGCCTGTTTTCTCAGATGAGGGAAAGCCCAGCGTGAAAAACCGTTGATGAGATGTCTGCAGAGGCGGACTACGTCTGGTCTTTAAAGCCGGGAACTATCCCAGTAGATTCTGAGTCAGTGGGTCCAGAGTAGGCCTTGAGCGTCTCTGTTCTTTTCCAAAGCCCCACAGGCTACACTTCCGTGCCCTTGGAGTTGGGAAGTACAGTCATGCCCTACATCGGGACGTTTCAGTCAACAACGGGGGTCCCATCAGATTAGTCCCACATGGCCTAGGTGTGTAGGAGGCTCTGCCATCCAGGTTTAGGAACTCCGTGGTGTCGGCACAGTCTCGAGATTGCCTGACCATGACACACTCCTCAGAACTTATCCCCACCGTTAAGCAAAGCATGACTATACTGCCTTGGATTCTCCACGGTCCCAGACCCTGCACTGTTTAGATGACTGCACACGCAGAGGGCACCTCGTCTGAGGCAGAGAGCAGCTGGAATCACAAAAGCTCTCGACAGAGAGTCAAGGAAAGGCGTGCTCTGCTTACACGACTCTCTACTTTTCCCTGGGTCTGAACCCTTTCATAGCTAATCTGCTTTTTTTAACCGAGCAGCTTTGCCAAAAAAAAAAAAAAAAAAAAGGTTACCAACAAACACTAAACAAACCAATATAAAGAATACATATTAAATAAGCCTAACCCTACTATACTACTGGCTTTTATTTCCCTGGGATAATTTGGACAGCATTAGGTGGTTTTACTAAGAGCAGCCTCGTCGAGGGAGATTATTTCTAATTCCACAGTGCTGCAGATGCGGTCAGTAGCAACTGCAAGCTGCAAAGGAAACAAAACAAAGTTGGGTGTAATCCATTCAAGTTCACACGTTTCACCAGGGACAGCCTCCAAGCCTTTCATACTTAGGTATGCATTTACCCATTTCTTTAATCAACCACTACTAACGCCTACTAAAGGCCAGACACTGCTCTAAGTACTCTACGGATATGAAATATCCTCTCACCTTTACACTCACCTATGGAGTGTGTATGATAACCATCCCCGTTTTACAGATCAGGAAACTGACACACAGAATGGCACAGTAACTTGCCCAAGTTCACACAGCCCGTAGGTGGCAGAGCCAGGACCCATTTGACAGAGTCTGGCTCCAGAGGCCACGTTCTGAATCACCACGCTTAGTCTCCAAAAACCTAGAGAAAGCGCCAGCCTCAATGGAAAAGTTTTGTCTTCCCCACCCTACAGTCCCTACGCGGCGGCCCCAGTCTCCAGGGCATTCTTTCAGCTCCTCTGACAGGCCATCCTCCTCCCTTGCCCTGTCCCAACACTCTCCCGCACAAGTCCTCCTTGTCTTTTAGGCCTCTGCTCTCAGCTTCAACATCACTGCCTAAGTCACAAAGTCTAACAGTAAAATGCCGTATTTCTCAACACTCAACACGAAAGTGCCTTTACGTATCTCCTAGGTAATTGGTTGCTGCCTGTCTGTCCTTTCCAACCAGGCTGTGAGGTCCAGTACGTCAAACACCCTGTCAGTCTTGCTCACCAAGTGTCCAGGCCACCGAACACGCACCGACCAGAGGAAAGGAAGGACTTGTCCCAAAGTCAACTCTCCAGACTTTCTGTGCAAGGAGGGAACGAACGGAGCACCCTCCAGCCTCACGCTTTCTTTGCCAGACTTTCAAGTGTGGGGCACATACCTGTGCTCACAACGCTCCCCGGACAGCCCCCACTGCACCCCTAACAGGTAGACTTCTGCACAGTCAAGGGCTTTGGAAAGCACTGGCCTCTGCACACAAATATTACGTGGCCCTCGACAGGCCACTTCCCCTGAACCGGCCTGAGCTTCAGGCCCACAACAGGCTTCGTGAAAACCCCAACGGAACGTAGCCTCGAAAAGAGGGAGACCCGCACTCCTCAGAACGCCTCGAGACCAGTGTCCTTATCGACTTCGCGTCTGTCCTTCCAAGAAGCCGAGACCACGGGTGGCGCTTCAGCGCCCGACTCCCGGGCACCGCACGCCCAGGCTGGCCCCGTGCCCGGCACACACCGCCCGTTCCACGAACGCCTCAAGCGCACGAAGAGACCCCCCTCGCTCCCCGCGCCGCACAGCTGTCCCGCGACCTGACGGGCACCTCTTGGCGCACAAGCCTATTCCTCGGGGACACGCTCGCCTCCCACCAGCCCCCAGGCCCACGCCCCCCAGGTACCTCTCTCAGATGGAATCCTCTTCGCAGGCGCCCTGGTCCTCCGTGTCCGGCGAGCAGGAAGAGCGGGAGCTGAAGGACGGCCTCCTCAGGCTAGCGGCCGTGGCTGTGGAGGGCCCGGGCTGCTGTGCCCAGCGGGGACGCGGAGCGGCGTCCACGGACGCCGGGGGAACGGACGAGCCCGGCCCGGGAGAGAGCAGCACAGCGCGGCCGGACTCCGCCGGGCTCGGCTCTGGGCAGGCAGGCGCGGCTCGCCGACGCCTCCCACGCCTCCCAGGACGGCGGCCCAGCAGCCGCGCGCTCCTCTCCTCTCCTCTCCTCGCGCGCGCGCGCCGCCGCCCAGACGCTGCCCGGCCGTTGCCCCGCCCCCCCCTCCGGCGGTGGACTGCGGACAGCGACGGGGACACCCTCCTGGGAGAACTCCTGCGGCCCCGCCCACACGCTTCGGACCTTCGCGCAGCGGGAAGGTGCGCTGACAGGGACGCAGGGTCCCCGCTACGCTCGCTCTCGGGGAACTGCAGCCTCCTCCCTCGGCTTTCACTTGAATGTCAGACCCGAAACCATGCAACGTCTACAAGCAAACATAGGCAGTGTGCTCTTTGACATCAGTCTTAGCAGCCTATTTTCAAGTACCACGTCTGACTGGGCAAGGGAAACAAAATACAAAATGAACAAACGGGACTACATCAAAGTCAAAAAACATCCTCTGCACCGCAAAGGAAACCATCCACAAAACCAAAACACAACCTAACAACTGGGAGAAGATTCTTGCAAACCGTATATCGGATAAGGGGTTAATATCCAAAACACAGAAAGAACTCATACATCTCAACAGCAAAAAAAATCAACAACCCAATTGAAAAGGCGGGCAAAAGATCTGAGCAGTGATTTCTCCAAAGAAGGTATACGGATGGCCAACAGGCATATGGAAAGGGACTCAACATCCTTAGCGATCAGAGAAATGCAAATCACAACTACAAGGAGATGTCACCTTACTCTGGTCAGAATGGCTCTAATTAACAAGACAAGAGACAAGTGTCGGAGAGGATGTGCAGAGAAGGGAACTCTCCTGCACTGCTGGTGGGAGGGCAGACTGGTGCAGCCACTATGGAAAGCAGTATGGAGTATCCTCAGAAAACTAAGAACACATCTACCATATGTAGGATCCAGCTAGCCCACTGCTGGCTATTCATCCAAAGAACTTGAAAACACCAATGCAGAAAGACACATGCACCCCTGGGTTCACTGCAGCATTATTCACAACAGCCAAAACTTGGAAGCAACCTAGGTGCCCATCAAGGGAAGAATGGATAAAGAAGATGTGGTATGTATACACAATGGAATGCCACTCGGCCCTAAGAAATGATGAGATCCGCCCATTTGTGACAACTTCGATGGACCTTGAGGGTATCATGTGAAGTGAAATAAATCAGAGGGACAAAGTCAAACACCGTGTGATCTCACTCATAAGGAGAAGATAAAAACAACGACAAACGCGCACAGAGCAAAGGAGATTGCATTGGTGGTTACCATAGGGGGAGGGGGGAGGGGAGAGAGCCAAAGGGGCGATGAGGCTCACATGTGAGGTGACGGACTATCATTAGTTTTCGGGTGGTGAACACGATGTAATCTACACACAGAATTCAAAATATATTACAACGTACATCTGAAAGCTATATCATCTTAGGATCCACTGTTACTGCAATAAAATAAAATAAAATAAAATAAAATAAAAAAGTGTAGGAGCCTCAAGAGGCTAACAGGCTTTTGAAAAGTTATTCCAGGGAATTTTATGGCTTAGCTCAGGGCGGCAGACACCAGCCTGAGACACAGCTGTGACACAGCCACTAACTTCAACTCAACTATATTCCGACTGGAGGGAAATCAAAACTACTGTCATCATAATTGATTGAAGGCTGCACTTTGTGCCAGATCCTGTGCCGACTGCTTTGCACCAACTGTCTCATTTAATCCTCACATCCAAAAGGTAGGTTACCGTTATTCTCCCCATTGTCAAGGTGAGGAGGCGGAAGCAGAAAGATGGCAATCTGCCTGGAATTCACAGAAGGATTCTCTAGGTAATGACATGACTTTTGGACAAGATTTCAAGGTTTAACACATTACAGTGCAGATGCAGATCCCAGTATCACAGAACGTGAAAAACACTGAGTCCCGCCAAATGTATTAAAACACTAACTATGGAGCCTCACAATCTCTTGGCCTGTTTTCTCAGATGAGGGAAAGCCCAGCGTGAAAAACCGTTGATGAGATGTCTGCAGAGGCGGACTACGTCTGGTCTTTAAAGCCGGGAACTATCCCAGTAGATTCTGAGTCAGTGGGTCCAGAGTAGGCCTTGAGCGTCTCTGTTCTTTTCCAAAGCCCCACAGGCTACACTTCCGTGCCCTTGGAGTTGGGAAGTACAGTCATGCCCTACATCGGGACGTTTCAGTCAACAACGGGGGTCCCATCAGATTAGTCCCACATGGCCTAGGTGTGTAGGAGGCTCTGCCATCCAGCTTTAGGAACTCCGTGGTGTCGGCACAGTCTCGAGATTGCCTGACCATGACACACTCCTCAGAACTTATCCCCACCGTTAAGCAAAGCATGACTATACTGCCTTGGATTCTCCACGGTCCCAGACCCTGCACTGTTTAGATGACTGCACACGCAGAGGGCACCTCGTCTGAGGCAGAGAGCAGCTGGAATCACAAAAGCTCTCGACAGAGAGTCAAGGAAAGGCGTGCTCTGCTTACACGACTCTCTACTTTTCCCTGGGTCTGAACCCTTTCATAGCTAATCTGCTTTTTTTAACCGAGCAGCTTTGACAAAAAAAAAAAAAAAAAAAAAAAAAAAAGGTTACCAACAAACACTAAACAAACCAATATAAAGAATACATATTAAATAAGCCTAACCCTACTATACTACTGGCTTTTATTTCCCTGGGATAATTTGGACAGCATTAGGTGGTTTTACTAAGAGCAGCCTCGTCGAGGGAGATTATTTCTAATTCCACAGTGCTGCAGATGCGGTCAGTAGCAACGGCAAGCTGCAAAGGAAACAAAACAAAGTTGGGTGTAATCCATTCAAGTTCACACGTTTCACCAGGGACAGCCTCCAAGCCTTGAATACTTAGGTATGCATTTACCCATTTCTTTAATCAACCACTACTAACGCCTACTAAAGGCCAGACACTGCTCTAAGTACTCTACGGATATGAAATATCCTCTCACCTTTACACTCACCTATGGAGTGTGTATGATAACCATCCCCGTTTTACAGATCAGGAAACTGACACACAGAATGGCACAGTAACTTGCCCAAGTTCACACAGCCCGTAGGTGGCAGAGCCAGGACCCATTTGACAGAGTCTGGCTCCAGAGGCCACGTTCTGAATCACCACGCTTAGTCTCCAAAAACCTAGAGAAAGGGCCAGCCTCAATGGAAAAGTTTTGTCTTCCCCACCCTACAGTCCCTACGCGGCGGCCCCAGTCTCCAGGGCATTCTTTCAGCTCCTCTGACAGGCCATCCTCCTCCCTTGCCCTGTCCCAACACTCTCCCGCACAAGTCCTCCTTGTCTTTTAGGCCTCTGCTCTCAGCTTCAACATCACTGCCTAAGTCACAAAGTCTAACAGTAAAATGCCGTATTTCTCAACACTCAACACGAAAGTGCCTTTACGTATCTCCTAGGTAATTGGTTGCTGCCTGTCTGTCCTTTCCAACCAGGCTGTGAGGTCCAGTACGTCAAACACCCTGTCAGTCTTGCTCACCAAGTGTCCAGGCCACCGAACACGCACCGACCAGAGGAAAGGAAGGACTTGTCCCAAAGTCAACTCTCCAGACTTTCTGTGCAAGGAGGGAACGAACGGAGCACCCTCCAGCCTCACGCTTTCTTTGCCAGACTTTCAAGTGTGGGGCACATACCTGTGCTCACAACGCTCCCCGGACAGCCCCCACTGCACCCCTAACAGGTAGACTTCTGCACAGTCAAGGGCTTTGGAAAGCACTGGCCTCTGCACACAAATATTACGTGGCCCTCGACAGGCCACTTCCCCTGAACCGGCCTGAGCTTCAGGCCCACAACAGGCTTCGTGAAAACCCCAACGGAACGTAGCCTCGAAAAGAGGGAGACCCGCACTCCTCAGAACGCCTCGAGACCAGTGTCCTTATCGACTTCGCGTCTGTCCTTCCAAGAAGCCGAGACCACGGGTGGCGCTTCAGCGCCCGACTCCCGGGCACCGCACGCCCAGGCTGGCCCCGTGCCCGGCACACACCGCCCGTTCCACGAACGCCTCAAGCGCACGAAGAGACCCCCCTCGCTCCCCGCGCCGCACAGCTGTCCCGCGACCTGACGGGCACCTCTCGGCGCACAAGCCTATTCCTCGGGGACACGCTCGCCTCCCACCAGCCCCCAGGCCCACGCCCCCCAGGTACCTCTCTCAGATGGAATCCTCTTCGCAGGCGCCCTGGTCCTCCGTGTCCGGCGAACAGGAAGAGCGGGAGCTGAAGGACGGCCTCCTCAGGCTAGCGGCCGTGGCTGTGGAGGGCCCGGGCTGCTGTGCCCAGCGGGGACGCGGAGCGGCGTCCACGGACGCCGGGGGAACGGACGAGCCCGGCCCGGGAGAGAGCAGCACAGCGCGGCCGGACTCCGCCGGGCTCGGCTCTGGGCAGGCAGGCGCGGCTCGCCGACGCCTCCCACGCCTCCCAGGACGGCGGCCCAGCAGCCGCGCGCTCCTCTCCTCTCCTCTCCTCGCGCGCGCGCGCCGCCGCCCAGACGCTGCCCGGCCGTTGCCCCGCCCCCCCCCTCCGGCGGTGGACTGCGGACAGCGACGGGGACACCCTCCTGGGAGAACTCCTGCGGCCCCGCCCACACGCTTCGGACCTTCGCGCAGCGGGAAGGTGCGCTGACAGGGACGCAGGGTCCCCGCTACGCTCGCTCTCGGGGAACTGCAGCCTCCTCCCTCGGCTTTCACTTGAATGTCAGACCCGAAACCATGCAACGTCTACAAGCAAACATAGGCAGTGTGCTCTTTGACATCAGTCTTAGCAGCCTATTTTCAAGTACCACGTCTGACTGGGCAAGGGAAACAAAATACAAAATGAACAAACGGGACTACATCAAAGTCAAAAAACATCCTCTGCACCGCAAAGGAAACCATCCACAAAACCAAAACACAACCTAACAACTGGGAGAAGATTCTTGCAAACCGTATATCGGATAAGGGGTTAATATCCAAAACACAGAAAGAACTCATACACCTCAACAGCAAAAAAAATCAACAACCCAATTGAAAAGGCGGGCAAAAGATCTGAGCAGTGATTTCTCCAAAGAAGGTATACGGATGGCCAACAGGCATATGGAAAGGGACTCAACATCCTTAGCGATCAGAGAAATGCAAATCACAACTACAAGGAGATGTCACCTTACTCTGGTCAGAATGGCTCTAATTAACAAGACAAGAGACAAGTGTCGGAGAGGATGTGCAGAGAAGGGAACTCTCCTGCACTGCTGGTGGGAGGGCAGACTGGTGCAGCCACTATGGAAAGCAGTATGGAGTATCCTCAGAAAACTAAGAACACATCTACCATATGTAGGATCCAGCTAGCCCACTGCTGGCTATTCATCCAAAGAACTTGAAAACACCAATGCAGAAAGACACATGCACCCCTGGGTTCACTGCAGCATTATTCACAACAGCCAAAACTTGGAAGCAACCTAGGTGCCCATCAAGGGAAGAATGGATAAAGAAGATGTGGTATGTATACACAATGGAATGCCACTCGGCCCTAAGAAATGATGAGATCCGCCCATTTGTGACAACTTCGATGGACCTTGAGGGTATTATGTGAAGTGAAATAAATCAGAGGGACAAAGTCAAACACCGTGTGATCTCACTCATAAGGAGAAGATAAAAACAACGACAAACGCGCACAGAGCAAAGGAGATTGCATTGGTGGTTACCATAGGGGGAGGGGGGAGGGGAGAGAGCCAAAGGGGCGATGAGGCTCACATGTGAGGTGACGGACTATCATTAGTTTTCGGGTGGTGAACACGATGTAATCTACACACAGAATTCAAAATATATTACAACGTACATCTGAAAGCTATATCATCTTAGGATCCACTGTTACTGCAATAAAATAAAATAAAATAAAATAAAATAAAAAAGTGTAGGAGCCTCAAGAGGCTAACAGGCTTTTGAAAAGTTATTCCAGGGAATTTTATGGCTTAGCTCAGGGCGGCAGACACCAGCCTGAGACACAGCTGTGACACAGCCACTAACTTCAACTCAACTATATTCCGACTGGAGGGAAATCAAAACTACTGTCATCATAATTGATTGAAGGCTGCACTTTGTGCCAGATCCTGTGCCGACTGCTTTGCACCAACTGTCTCATTTAATCCTCACATCCAAAAGGTAGGTTACCGTTATTCTCCCCATTGGCAAGGTGAGGAGGCGGAAGCAGAAAGATGGCAATCTGCCTGGAATTCACAGAAGGATTCTCTAGGTAATGACATGACTTTTGGACAAGATTTCAAGGTTTAACACATTACAGTGCAGATGCAGATCCCAGTATCACAGAACGTGAAAAACACTGAGTCCCGCCAAATGTATTAAAACACTAACTATGGAGCCTCACAATCTCTTGGCCTGTTTTCTCAGATGAGGGAAAGCCCAGCGTGAAAAACCGTTGATGAGATGTCTGCAGAGGCGGACTACGTCTGGTCTTTAAAGCCGGGAACTATCCCAGTAGATTCTGAGTCAGTGGGTCCAGAGTAGGCCTTGAGCGTCTCTGTTCTTTTCCAAAGCCCCACAGGCTACACTTCCGTGCCCTTGGAGTTGGGAAGTACAGTCATGCCCTACATCGGGACGTTTCAGTCAACAACGGGGGTCCCATCAGATTAGTCCCACATGGCCTAGGTGTGTAGGAGGCTCTGCCATCCAGGTTTAGGAACTCCGTGGTGTCGGCACAGTCTCGAGATTGCCTGACCATGACACACTCCTCAGAACTTATCCCCACCGTTAAGCAAAGCATGACTATACTGCCTTGGATTCTCCACGGTCCCAGACCCTGCACTGTTTAGATGACTGCACACGCAGAGGGCACCTCGTCTGAGGCAGAGAGCAGCTGGAATCACAAAAGCTCTCGACAGAGAGTCAAGGAAAGGCGTGCTCTGCTTACACGACTCTCTACTTTTCCCTGGGTCTGAACCCTTTCATAGCTAATCTGCTTTTTTTAACCGAGCAGCTTTGCCAAAAAAAAAAAAAAAAAAAAAAGGTTACCAACAAACACTAAACAAACCAATATAAAGAATACATATTAAATAAGCCTAACCCTACTATACTACTGGCTTTTATTTCCCTGGGATAATTTGGACAGCATTAGGTGGTTTTACTAAGAGCAGCCTCGTCGAGGGAGATTATTTCTAATTCCACAGTGCTGCAGATGCGGTCAGTAGCAACTGCAAGCTGCAAAGGAAACAAAACAAAGTTGGGTGTAATCCATTCAAGTTCACACGTTTCACCAGGGACAGCCTCCAAGCCTTTCATACTTAGGTATGCATTTACCCATTTCTTTAATCAACCACTACTAACGCCTACTAAAGGCCAGACACTGCTCTAAGTACTCTACGGATATGAAATATCCTCTCACCTTTACACTCACCTATGGAGTGTGTATGATAACCATCCCCGTTTTACAGATCAGGAAACTGACACACAGAATGGCACAGTAACTTGCCCAAGTTCACACAGCCCGTAGGTGGCAGAGCCAGGACCCATTTGACAGAGTCTGGCTCCAGAGGCCACGTTCTGAATCACCACGCTTAGTCTCCAAAAACCTAGAGAAAGCGCCAGCCTCAATGGAAAAGTTTTGTCTTCCCCACCCTACAGTCCCTACGCGGCGGCCCCAGTCTCCAGGGCATTCTTTCAGCTCCTCTGACAGGCCATCCTCCTCCCTTGCCCTGTCCCAACACTCTCCCGCACAAGTCCTCCTTGTCTTTTAGGCCTCTGCTCTCAGCTTCAACATCACTGCCTAAGTCACAAAGTCTAACAGTAAAATGCCGTATTTCTCAACACTCAACACGAAAGTGCCTTTACGTATCTCCTAGGTAATTGGTTGCTGCCTGTCTGTCCTTTCCAACCAGGCTGTGAGGTCCAGTACGTCAAACACCCTGTCAGTCTTGCTCACCAAGTGTCCAGGCCACCGAACACGCACCGACCAGAGGAAAGGAAGGACTTGTCCCAAAGTCAACTCTCCAGACTTTCTGTGCAAGGAGGGAACGAACGGAGCACCCTCCAGCCTCACGCTTTCTTTGCCAGACTTTCAAGTGTGGGGCACATACCTGTGCTCACAACGCTCCCCGGACAGCCCCCACTGCACCCCTAACAGGTAGACTTCTGCACAGTCAAGGGCTTTGGAAAGCACTGGCCTCTGCACACAAATATTACGTGGCCCTCGACAGGCCACTTCCCCTGAACCGGCCTGAGCTTCAGGCCCACAACAGGCTTCGTGAAAACCCCAACGGAACGTAGCCTCGAAAAGAGGGAGACCCGCACTCCTCAGAACGCCTCGAGACCAGTGTCCTTATCGACTTCGCGTCTGTCCTTCCAAGAAGCCGAGACCACGGGTGGCGCTTCAGCGCCCGACTCCCGGGCACCGCACGCCCAGGCTGGCCCCGTGCCCGGCACACACCGCCCGTTCCACGAACGCCTCAAGCGCACGAAGAGACCCCCCTCGCTCCCCGCGCCGCACAGCTGTCCCGCGACCTGACGGGCACCTCTCGGCGCACAAGCCTATTCCTCGGGGACACGCTCGCCTCCCACCAGCCCCCAGGCCCACGCCCCCCAGGTACCTCTCTCAGATGGAATCCTCTTCGCAGGCGCCCTGGTCCTCCGTGTCCGGCGAACAGGAAGAGCGGGAGCTGAAGGACGGCCTCCTCAGGCTAGCGGCCGTGGCTGTGGAGGGCCCGGGCTGCTGTGCCCAGCGGGGACGCGGAGCGGCGTCCACGGACGCCGGGGGAACGGACGAGCCCGGCCCGGGAGAGAGCAGCACAGCGCGGCCGGACTCCGCCGGGCTCGGCTCTGGGCAGGCAGGCGCGGCTCGCCGACGCCTCCCACGCCTCCCAGGACGGCGGCCCAGCAGCCGCGCGCTCCTCTCCTCTCCTCTCCTCGCGCGCGCGCGCCGCCGCCCAGACGCTGCCCGGCCGTTGCCCCGCCCCCCCCCTCCGGCGGTGGACTGCGGACAGCGACGGGGACACCCTCCTGGGAGAACTCCTGCGGCCCCGCCCACACGCTTCGGACCTTCGCGCAGCGGGAAGGTGCGCTGACAGGGACGCAGGGTCCCCGCTACGCTCGCTCTCGGGGAACTGCAGCCTCCTCCCTCGGCTTTCACTTGAATGTCAGACCCGAAACCATGCAACGTCTACAAGCAAACATAGGCAGTGTGCTCTTTGACATCAGTCTTAGCAGCCTATTTTCAAGTACCACGTCTGACTGGGCAAGGGAAACAAAATACAAAATGAACAAACGGGACTACATCAAAGTCAAAAAACATCCTCTGCACCGCAAAGGAAACCATCCACAAAACCAAAACACAACCTAACAACTGGGAGAAGATTCTTGCAAACCGTATATCGGATAAGGGGTTAATATCCAAAACACAGAAAGAACTCATACACCTCAACAGCAAAAAAAATCAACAACCCAATTGAAAAGGCGGGCAAAAGATCTGAGCAGTGATTTCTCCAAAGAAGGTATACGGATGGCCAACAGGCATATGGAAAGGGACTCAACATCCTTAGCGATCAGAGAAATGCAAATCACAACTACAAGGAGATGTCACCTTACTCTGGTCAGAATGGCTCTAATTAACAAGACAAGAGACAAGTGTCGGAGAGGATGTGCAGAGAAGGGAACTCTCCTGCACTGCTGGTGGGAGGGCAGACTGGTGCAGCCACTATGGAAAGCAGTATGGAGTATCCTCAGAAAACTAAGAACACATCTACCATATGTAGGATCCAGCTAGCCCACTGCTGGCTATTCATCCAAAGAACTTGAAAACACCAATGCAGAAAGACACATGCACCCCTGGGTTCACTGCAGCATTATTCACAACAGCCAAAACTTGGAAGCAACCTAGGTGCCCATCAAGGGAAGAATGGATAAAGAAGATGTGGTATGTATACACAATGGAATGCCACTCGGCCCTAAGAAATGATGAGATCCGCCCATTTGTGACAACTTCGATGGACCTTGAGGGTATTATGTGAAGTGAAATAAATCAGAGGGACAAAGTCAAACACCGTGTGATCTCACTCATAAGGAGAAGATAAAAACAACGACAAACGCGCACAGAGCAAAGGAGATTGCATTGGTGGTTACCATAGGGGGAGGGGGGAGGGGAGAGAGCCAAAGGGGCGATGAGGCTCACATGTGAGGTGACGGACTATCATTAGTTTTCGGGTGGTGAACACGATGTAATCTACACACAGAATTCAAAATATATTACAACGTACATCTGAAAGCTATATCATCTTAGGATCCACTGTTACTGCAATAAAATAAAATAAAATAAAATAAAATAAAAAAGTGTAGGAGCCTCAAGAGGCTAACAGGCTTTTGAAAAGTTATTCCAGGGAATTTTATGGCTTAGCTCAGGGCGGCAGACACCAGCCTGAGACACAGCTGTGACACAGCCACTAACTTCAACTCAACTATATTCCGACTGGAGGGAAATCAAAACTACTGTCATCATAATTGATTGAAGGCTGCACTTTGTGCCAGATCCTGTGCCGACTGCTTTGCACCAACTGTCTCATTTAATCCTCACATCCAAAAGGTAGGTTACCGTTATTCTCCCCATTGGCAAGGTGAGGAGGCGGAAGCAGAAAGATGGCAATCTGCCTGGAATTCACAGAAGGATTCTCTAGGTAATGACATGACTTTTGGACAAGATTTCAAGGTTTAACACATTACAGTGCAGATGCAGATCCCAGTATCACAGAACGTGAAAAACACTGAGTCCCGCCAAATGTATTAAAACACTAACTATGGAGCCTCACAATCTCTTGGCCTGTTTTCTCAGATGAGGGAAAGCCCAGCGTGAAAAACCGTTGATGAGATGTCTGCAGAGGCGGACTACGTCTGGTCTTTAAAGCCGGGAACTATCCCAGTAGATTCTGAGTCAGTGGGTCCAGAGTAGGCCTTGAGCGTCTCTGTTCTTTTCCAAAGCCCCACAGGCTACACTTCCGTGCCCTTGGAGTTGGGAAGTACAGTCATGCCCTACATCGGGACGTTTCAGTCAACAACGGGGGTCCCATCAGATTAGTCCCACATGGCCTAGGTGTGTAGGAGGCTCTGCCATCCAGGTTTAGGAACTCCGTGGTGTCGGCACAGTCTCGAGATTGCCTGACCATGACACACTCCTCAGAACTTATCCCCACCGTTAAGCAAAGCATGACTATACTGCCTTGGATTCTCCACGGTCCCAGACCCTGCACTGTTTAGATGACTGCACACGCAGAGGGCACCTCGTCTGAGGCAGAGAGCAGCTGGAATCACAAAAGCTCTCGACAGAGAGTCAAGGAAAGGCGTGCTCTGCTTACACGACTCTCTACTTTTCCCTGGGTCTGAACCCTTTCATAGCTAATCTGCTTTTTTTAACCGAGCAGCTTTGCCAAAAAAAAAAAAAAAAAAAAAGGTTACCAACAAACACTAAACAAACCAATATAAAGAATACATATTAAATAAGCCTAACCCTACTATACTACTGGCTTTTATTTCCCTGGGATAATTTGGACAGCATTAGGTGGTTTTACTAAGAGCAGCCTCGTCGAGGGAGATTATTTCTAATTCCACAGTGCTGCAGATGCGGTCAGTAGCAACTGCAAGCTGCAAAGGAAACAAAACAAAGTTGGGTGTAATCCATTCAAGTTCACACGTTTCACCAGGGACAGCCTCCAAGCCTTTCATACTTAGGTATGCATTTACCCATTTCTTTAATCAACCACTACTAACGCCTACTAAAGGCCAGACACTGCTCTAAGTACTCTACGGATATGAAATATCCTCTCACCTTTACACTCACCTATGGAGTGTGTATGATAACCATCCCCGTTTTACAGATCAGGAAACTGACACACAGAATGGCACAGTAACTTGCCCAAGTTCACACAGCCCGTAGGTGGCAGAGCCAGGACCCATTTGACAGAGTCTGGCTCCAGAGGCCACGTTCTGAATCACCACGCTTAGTCTCCAAAAACCTAGAGAAAGCGCCAGCCTCAATGGAAAAGTTTTGTCTTCCCCACCCTACAGTCCCTACGCGGCGGCCCCAGTCTCCAGGGCATTCTTTCAGCTCCTCTGACAGGCCATCCTCCTCCCTTGCCCTGTCCCAACACTCTCCCGCACAAGTCCTCCTTGTCTTTTAGGCCTCTGCTCTCAGCTTCAACATCACTGCCTAAGTCACAAAGTCTAACAGTAAAATGCCGTATTTCTCAACACTCAACACGAAAGTGCCTTTACGTATCTCCTAGGTAATTGGTTGCTGCCTGTCTGTCCTTTCCAACCAGGCTGTGAGGTCCAGTACGTCAAACACCCTGTCAGTCTTGCTCACCAAGTGTCCAGGCCACCGAACACGCACCGACCAGAGGAAAGGAAGGACTTGTCCCAAAGTCAACTCTCCAGACTTTCTGTGCAAGGAGGGAACGAACGGAGCACCCTCCAGCCTCACGCTTTCTTTGCCAGACTTTCAAGTGTGGGGCACATACCTGTGCTCACAACGCTCCCCGGACAGCCCCCACTGCACCCCTAACAGGTAGACTTCTGCACAGTCAAGGGCTTTGGAAAGCACTGGCCTCTGCACACAAATATTACGTGGCCCTCGACAGGCCACTTCCCCTGAACCGGCCTGAGCTTCAGGCCCACAACAGGCTTCGTGAAAACCCCAACGGAACGTAGCCTCGAAAAGAGGGAGACCCGCACTCCTCAGAACGCCTCGAGACCAGTGTCCTTATCGACTTCGCGTCTGTCCTTCCAAGAAGCCGAGACCACGGGTGGCGCTTCAGCGCCCGACTCCCGGGCACCGCACGCCCAGGCTGGCCCCGTGCCCGGCACACACCGCCCGTTCCACGAACGCCTCAAGCGGACGAAGAGACCCCCCTCGCTCCCCGCGCCGCACAGCTGTCCCGCGACCTGACGGGCACCTCTTGGCGCACAAGCCTATTCCTCAGGGACACGCTCGCCTCCCACCAGCCCCCAGGCCCACGCCCCCCAGGTACCTCTCTCAGATGGAATCCTCTTCGCAGGCGCCCTGGTCCTCCGTGTCCGGCGAGCAGGAAGAGCGGGAGCTGAAGGACGGCCTCCTCAGGCTAGCGGCCGTGGCTGTGGAGGGCCCGGGCTGCTGTGCCCAGCGGGGACGCGGAGCGGCGTCCACGGACGCCGGGGGAACGGACGAGCCCGGCCCGGGAGAGAGCAGCACAGCGCGGCCGGACTCCGCCGGGCTCGGCTCTGGGCAGGCAGGCGCGGCTCGCCGACGCCTCCCACGCCTCCCAGGACGGCGGCCCAGCAGCCGCGCGCTCCTCTCCTCTCCTCTCCTCGTGCGCGCGCGCCGCCGCCCAGACGCTGCCCGGCCGTTGCCCCGCCCCCCCCCCTCGGGCGGTGGACTGCGGACAGCGACGGGGACACCCTCCTGGGAGAACTCCTGCGGCCCCGCCCACACGCTTCGGACCTTCGCGCAGCGGGAAGGTGCGCTGACAGGGACGCAGGGTCCCCGCTACGCTCGCTCTCGGGGAACTGCAGCCTCCTCCCTCGGCTTTCACTTGAATGTCAGACCCGAAACCATGCAACGTCTACAAGCAAACATAGGCAGTGTGCTCTTTGACATCAGTCTTAGCAGCCTATTTTCAAGTACCACGTCTGACTGGGCAAGGGAAACAAAATACAAAATGAACAAACGGGACTACATCAAAGTCAAAAAACATCCTCTGCACCGCAAAGGAAACCATCCACAAAACCAAAACACAACCTAACAACTGGGAGAAGATTCTTGCAAACCGTATATCGGATAAGGGGTTAATATCCAAAACACAGAAAGAACTCATACACCTCAACAGCAAAAAAAATCAACAACCCAATTGAAAAGGCGGGCAAAGAATCTGAGCAGTGATTTCTCCAAAGAAGGTATACGGATGGCCAACAGGCATATGGAAAGGGACTCAACATCCTTAGCGATCAGAGAAATGCAAATCACAACTACAAGGAGATGTCACCTTACTCTGGTCAGAATGGCTCTAATTAACAAGACAAGAGACAAGTGTCGGAGAGGATGTGCAGAGAAGGGAACTCTCCTGCACTGCTGGTGGGAGGGCAGACTGGTGCAGCCACTATGGAAAGCAGTATGGAGTATCCTCAGAAAACTAAGAACACATCTACCATATGTAGGATCCAGCTAGCCCACTGCTGGCTATTCATCCAAAGAACTTGAAAACACCAATGCAGAAAGACACATGCACCCCTGGGTTCACTGCAGCATTATTCACAACAGCCAAAACTTGGAAGCAACCTAGGTGCCCATCAAGGGAAGAGTGGATAAAGAAGATGTGGTATGTATACACAATGGAATGCCACTCGGCCCTAAGAAATGATGAGATCCGCCCATTTGTGACAACTTCGATGGACCTTGAGGGTATTATGTGAAGTGAAATAAATCAGAGGGACAAAGTCAAACACCGTGTGATCTCACTCATAAGGAGAAGATAAAAACAACGACAAACGCGCACAGAGCAAAGGAGATTGCATTGGTGGTTACCATAGGGGGAGGGGGGAGGGGAGAGAGCCAAAGGGGCGATGAGGCTCACATGTGAGGTGACGGACTATCATTAGTTTTCGGGTGGTGAACACGATGTAATCTACACACAGAATTCAAAATATATTACAACGTACATCTGAAAGCTATATCATCTTAGGATCCACTGTTACTGCAATAAAATAAAATAAAATAAAATAAAATAAAAAAGTGTAGGAGCCTCAAGAGGCTAACAGGCTTTTGAAAAGTTATTCCAGGGAATTTTATGGCTTAGCTCAGGGCGGCAGACACCAGCCTGAGACACAGCTGTGACACAGCCACTAACTTCAACTCAACTATATTCCGACTGGAGGGAAATCAAAACTACTGTCATCATAATTGATTGAAGGCTGCACTTTGTGCCAGATCCTGTGCCGACTGCTTTGCACCAACTGTCTCATTTAATCCTCACATCCAAAAGGTAGGTTACCGTTATTCTCCCCATTGGCAAGGTGAGGAGGCGGAAGCAGAAAGATGGCAATCTGCCTGGAATTCACAGAAGGATTCTCTAGGTAATGACATGACTTTTGGACAAGATTTCAAGGTTTAACACATTACAGTGCAGATGCAGATCCCAGTATCACAGAACCTGAAAAACACTGAGTCCCGCCAAATGTATTAAAACACTAACTATGGAGCCTCACAATTTCTTGGCCTGTTTTCTCAGATGAGGGAAAGCCCAGCGTGAAAAACCGTTGATGAGATGTCTGCAGAGGCGGACTACGTCTGGTCTTTAAAGCCGGGAACTATCCCAGTAGATTCTGAGTCAGTGGGTCCAGAGTAGGCCTTGAGCGTCTCTGTTCTTTTCCAAAGCCCCACAGGCTACACTTCCGTGCCCTTGGAGTTGGGAAGTACAGTCATGCCCTACATCGGGACGTTTCAGTCAACAACGGGGGTCCCATCAGATTAGTCCCACATGGCCTAGGTGTGTAGGAGGCTCTGCCATCCAGGTTTAGGAACTCCGTGGTGTCGGCACAGTCTCGAGATTGCCTGACCATGACACACTCCTCAGAACTTATCCCCACCGTTAAGCAAAGCATGACTATACTGCCTTGGATTCTCCACGGTCCCAGACCCTGCACTGTTTAGATGACTGCACACGCAGAGGGCACCTCGTCTGAGGCAGAGAGCAGCTGGAATCACAAAAGCTCTCGACAGAGAGTCAAGGAAAGGCGTGCTCTGCTTACGCGACTCTCTACTTTTCCCTGGGTCTGAACCCTTTCATAGCTAATCTGCTTTTTTTAACCGAGCAGCTTTGCCAAAAAAAAAAAAAAAAAAAAAAAAAAGGTTACCAACAAACACTAAACAAACCAATATAAAGAATACATATTAAATAAGCCTAACCCTACTATACTACTGGCTTTTATTTCCCTGGGATAATTTGGACAGCATTAGGTGGTTTTACTAAGAGCAGCCTCGTCGAGGGAGATTATTTCTAATTCCACAGTGCTGCAGATGCGGTCAGTAGCAACTGCAAGCTGCAAAGGAAACAAAACAAAGTTGGGTGTAATCCATTCAAGTTCACACGTTTCACCAGGGACAGCCTCCAAGCCTTTCATACTTAGGTATGCATTTACCCATTTCTTTAATCAACCACTACTAACGCCTACTAAAGGCCAGACACTGCTCTAAGTACTCTACGGATATGAAATATCCTCTCACCTTTACACTCACCTATGGAGTGTGTATGATAACCATCCCCGTTTTACAGATCAGGAAACTGACACACAGAATGGCACAGTAACTTGCCCAAGTTCACACAGCCCGTAGGTGGCAGAGCCAGGACCCATTTGACAGAGTCTGGCTCCAGAGGCCACGTTCTGAATCACCACGCTTAGTCTCCAAAAACCTAGAGAAAGCGCCAGCCTCAATGGAAAAGTTTTGTCTTCCCCACCCTACAGTCCCTACGCGGCGGCCCCAGTCTCCAGGGCATTCTTTCAGCTCCTCTGACAGGCCATCCTCCTCCCTTGCCCTGTCCCAACACTCTCCCGCACAAGTCCTCCTTGTCTTTTAGGCCTCTGCTCTCAGCTTCAACATCACTGCCTAAGTCACAAAGTCTAACAGTAAAATGCCGTATTTCTCAACACTCAACACGAAAGTGCCTTTACGTATCTCCTAGGTAATTGGTTGCTGCCTGTCTGTCCTTTCCAACCAGGCTGTGAGGTCCAGTACGTCAAACACCCTGTCAGTCTTGCTCACCAAGTGTCCAGGCCACCGAACACGCACCGACCAGAGGAAAGGAAGGACTTGTCCCAAAGTCAACTCTCCAGACTTTCTGTGCAAGGAGGGAACGAACGGAGCACCCTCCAGCCTCACGCTTTCTTTGCCAGACTTTCAAGTGTGGGGCACATACCTGTGCTCACAACGCTCCCCGGACAGCCCCCACTGCACCCCTAACAGGTAGACTTCTGCACAGTCAAGGGCTTTGGAAAGCACTGGCCTCTGCACACAAATATTACGTGGCCCTCGACAGGCCACTTCCCCTGAACCGGCCTGAGCTTCAGGCCCACAACAGGCTTCGTGAAAACCCCAACGGAACGTAGCCTCGAAAAGAGGGAGACCCGCACTCCTCAGAACGCCTCGAGACCAGTGTCCTTATCGACTTCGCGTCTGTCCTTCCAAGAAGCCGAGACCACGGGTGGCGCTTCAGCGCCCGACTCCCGGGCACCGCACGCCCAGGCTGGCCCCGTGCCCGGCACACACCGCCCGTTCCACGAACGCCTCAAGCGCACGAAGAGACCCCCCTCGCTCCCCGCGCCGCACAGCTGTCCCGCGACCTGACGGGCACCTCTCGGCGCACAAGCCTATTCCTCGGGGACACGCTCACCTCCCACCAGCCCCCAGGCCCACGCCCCCCAGGTACCTCTCTCAGATGGAATCCTCTTCGCAGGCGCCCTGGTCCTCCGTGTCCGGCGAACAGGAAGAGCGGGAGCTGAAGGACGGCCTCCTCAGGCTAGCGGCCGTGGCTGTGGAGGGCCCGGGCTGCTGTGCCCAGCGGGGACGCGGAGCGGCGTCCACGGACGCCGGGGGAACGGACGAGCCCGGCCCGGGAGAGAGCAGCACAGCGCGGCCGGACTCCGCCGGGCTCGGCTCTGGGCAGGCAGGCGCGGCTCGCCGACGCCTCCCACGCCTCCCAGGACGGCGGCCCAGCAGCCGCGCGCTCCTCTCCTCTCCTCTCCTCGCGCGCGCGCGCCGCCGCCCAGACGCTGCCCGGCCGTTGCCCCGCCCCCCCCCCCTCGGGCGGTGGACTGCGGACAGCGACGGGGACACCCTCCTGGGAGAACTCCTGCGGCCCCGCCCACACGCTTCGGACCTTCGCGCAGCGGGAAGGTGCGCTGACAGGGACGCAGGGTCCCCGCTACGCTCGCTCTCGGGGAACTGCAGCCTCCTCCCTCGGCTTTCACTTGAATGTCAGACCCGAAACCATGCAACGTCTACAAGCAAACATAGGCAGTGTGCTCTTTGACATCAGTCTTAGCAGCCTATTTTCAAGTACCACGTCTGACTGGGCAAGGGAAACAAAATACAAAATGAACAAACGGGACTACATCAAAGTCAAAAAACATCCTCTGCACCGCAAAGGAAACCATCCACAAAACCAAAACACAACCTAACAACTGGGAGAAGATTCTTGCAAACCGTATATCGGATAAGGGGTTAATATCCAAAACACAAAAAGAACTCATACATCTCAACAGCAAAAAAAATCAACAACCCAATTGAAAAGGCGGGCAAAAGATCTGAGCAGTGATTTCTCCAAAGAAGGTATACGGATGGCCAACAGGCATATGGAAAGGGACTCAACATCCTTAGCGATCAGAGAAATGCAAATCACAACTACAAGGAGATGTCACCTTACTCTGGTCAGAATGGCTCTAATTAACAAGACAAGAGACAAGTGTCGGAGAGGATGTGCAGAGAAGGGAACTCTCCTGCACTGCTGGTGGGAGGGCAGACTGGTGCAGCCACTATGGAAAGCAGTATGGAGTATCCTCAGAAAACTAAGAACACATCTACCATATGTAGGATCCAGCTAGCCCACTGCTGGCTATTCATCCAAAGAACTTGAAAACACCAATGCAGAAAGACACATGCACCCCTGGGTTCACTGCAGCATTATTCACAACAGCCAAAACTTGGAAGCAACCTAGGTGCCCATCAAGGGAAGAGTGGATAAAGAAGATGTGGTATGTATACACAATGGAATGCCACTCGGCCCTAAGAAATGATGAGATCCGCCCATTTGTGACAACTTCGATGGACCTTGAGGGTATCATGTGAAGTGAAATAAATCAGAGGGACAAAGTCAAACACCGTGTGATCTCACTCATAAGGAGAAGATAAAAACAACGACAAACGCGCACAGAGCAAAGGAGATTGCATTGGTGGTTACCATAGGGGGAGGGGGGAGGGGAGAGAGCCAAAGGGGCGATGAGGCTCACATGTGAGGTGATGGACTATCATTAGTTTTCGGGTGGTGAACACGATGTAATCTACACAGAATTCAAAATATATTACAACGTACATCTGAAAGCTATATCATCTTAGGATCCACTGTTACTGCAATAAAATAAAATAAAATAAAATAAAATAAAATAAAATAAAATAAAAAAGTGTAGGAGCCTCAAGAGGCTAACAGGCTTTTGAAAAGTTATTCCAGGGAATTTTATGGCTTAGCTCAGGGCGGCAGACACCAGCCTGAGACACAGCTGTGACACAGCCACTAACTTCAACTCAACTATATTCCGACTGGAGGGAAATCAAAACTACTGTCATCATAATTGATTGAAGGCTGCACTTTGTGCCAGATCCTGTGCCGACTGCTTTGCACCAACTGTCTCATTTAATCCTCACATCCAAAAGGTAGGTTACCGTTATTCTCCCCATTGTCAAGGTGAGGAGGCGGAAGCAGAAAGATGGCAATCTGCCTGGAATTCACAGAAGGATTCTCTAGGTAATGACATGACTTTTGGACAAGATTTCAAGGTTTAACACATTACAGTGCAGATGCAGATCCCAGTATCACAGAACGTGAAAAACACTGAGTCCCGCCAAATGTATTAAAACACTAACTATGGAGCCTCACAATCTCTTGGCCTGTTTTCTCAGATGAGGGAAAGCCCAGCGTGAAAAACCGTTGATGAGATGTCTGCAGAGGCGGACTACGTCTGGTCTTTAAAGCCGGGAACTATCCCAGTAGATTCTGAGTCAGTGGGTCCAGAGTAGGCCTTGAGCGTCTCTGTTCTTTTCCAAAGCCCCACAGGCTACACTTCCGTGCCCTTGGAGTTGGGAAGTACAGTCATGCCCTACATCGGGACGTTTCAGTCAACAACGGGGGTCCCATCAGATTAGTCCCACATGGCCTAGGTGTGTAGGAGGCTCTGCCATCCAGGTTTAGGAACTCCGTGGTGTCGGCACAGTCTCGAGATTGCCTGACCATGACACACTCCTCAGAACTTATCCCCACCGTTAAGCAAAGCATGACTATACTGCCTTGGATTCTCCACGGTCCCAGACCCTGCACTGTTTAGATGACTGCACACGCAGAGGGCACCTCGTCTGAGGCAGAGAGCAGCTGGAATCACAAAAGCTCTCGACAGAGAGTCAAGGAAAGGCGTGCTCTGCTTACGCGACTCTCTACTTTTCCCTGGGTCTGAACCCTTTCATAGCTAATCTGCTTTTTTTAACCGAGCAGCTTTGCCAAAAAAAAAAAAAAAAAAAAAAGGTTACCAACAAACACTAAACAAACCAATATAAAGAATACATATTAAATAAGCCTAACCCTACTATACTACTGGCTTTTATTTCCCTGGGATAATTTGGACAGCATTAGGTGGTTTTACTAAGAGCAGCCTCGTCGAGGGAGATTATTTCTAATTCCACAGTGCTGCAGATGCGGTCAGTAGCAACTGCAAGCTGCAAAGGAAACAAAACAAAGTTGGGTGTAATCCATTCAAGTTCACACGTTTCACCAGGGACAGCCTCCAAGCCTTTCATACTTAGGTATGCATTTACCCATTTCTTTAATCAACCACTACTAACGCCTACTAAAGGCCAGACACTGCTCTAAGTACTCTACGGATATGAAATATCCTCTCACCTTTACACTCACCTATGGAGTGTGTATGATAACCATCCCCGTTTTACAGATCAGGAAACTGACACACAGAATGGCACAGTAACTTGCCCAAGTTCACACAGCCCGTAGGTGGCAGAGCCAGGACCCATTTGACAGAGTCTGGCTCCAGAGGCCACGTTCTGAATCACCACGCTTAGTCTCCAAAAACCTAGAGAAAGCGCCAGCCTCAATGGAAAAGTTTTGTCTTCCCCACCCTACAGTCCCTACGCGGCGGCCCCAGTCTCCAGGGCATTCTTTCAGCTCCTCTGACAGGCCATCCTCCTCCCTTGCCCTGTCCCAACACTCTCCCGCACAAGTCCTCCTTGTCTTTTAGGCCTCTGCTCTCAGCTTCAACATCACTGCCTAAGTCACAAAGTCTAACAGTAAAATGCCGTATTTCTCAACACTCAACACGAAAGTGCCTTTACGTATCTCCTAGGTAATTGGTTGCTGCCTGTCTGTCCTTTCCAACCAGGCTGTGAGGTCCAGTACGTCAAACACCCTGTCAGTCTTGCTCACCAAGTGTCCAGGCCACCGAACACGCACCGACCAGAGGAAAGGAAGGACTTGTCCCAAAGTCAACTCTCCAGACTTTCTGTGCAAGGAGGGAACGAACGGAGCACCCTCCAGCCTCACGCTTTCTTTGCCAGACTTTCAAGTGTGGGGCACATACCTGTGCTCACAACGCTCCCCGGACAGCCCCCACTGCACCCCTAACAGGTAGACTTCTGCACAGTCAAGGGCTTTGGAAAGCACTGGCCTCTGCACACAAATATTACGTGGCCCTCGACAGGCCACTTCCCCTGAACCGGCCTGAGCTTCAGGCCCACAACAGGCTTCGTGAAAACCCCAACGGAACGTAGCCTCGAAAAGAGGGAGACCCGCACTCCTCAGAACGCCTCGAGACCAGTGTCCTTATCGACTTCGCGTCTGTCCTTCCAAGAAGCCGAGACCACGGGTGGCGCTTCAGCGCCCGACTCCCGGGCACCGCACGCCCAGGCTGGCCCCGTGCCCGGCACACACCGCCCGTTCCACGAACGCCTCAAGCGCACGAAGAGACCCCCCTCGCTCCCCGCGCCGCACAGCTGTCCCGCGACCTGACGGGCACCTCTTGGCGCACAAGCCTATTCCTCGGGGACACGCTCGCCTCCCACCAGCCCCCAGGCCCACGCCCCCCAGGTACCTCTCTCAGATGGAATCCTCTTCGCAGGCGCCCTGGTCCTCCGTGTCCGGCGAACAGGAAGAGCGGGAGCTGAAGGACGGCCTCCTCAGGCTAGCGGCCGTGGCTGTGGAGGGCCCGGGCTGCTGTGCCCAGCGGGGACGCGGAGCGGCGTCCACGGACGCCGGGGGAACGGACGAGCCCGGCCCGGGAGAGAGCAGCACAGCGCGGCCGGACTCCGCCGGGCTCGGCTCTGGGCAGGCAGGCGCGGCTCGCCGACGCCTCCCACGCCTCCCAGGACGGCGGCCCAGCAGCCGCGCGCTCCTCTCCTCTCCTCTCCTCGCGCGCGCGCGCCGCCGCCCAGACGCAGCCCGGCCGTTGCCCCGCCCCCCCCCCCTCCGGCGGTGGACTGCGGACAGCGACGGGGACACCCTCCTGGGAGAACTCCTGCGGCCCCGCCCACACGCTTCGGACCTTCGCGCAGCGGGAAGGTGCGCTGACAGGGACGCAGGGTCCCCGCTACGCTCGCTCTCGGGGAACTGCAGCCTCCTCCCTCGGCTTTCACTTGAATGTCAGACCCGAAACCATGCAACGTCTACAAGCAAACATAGGCAGTGTGCTCTTTGACGTCAGTCTTAGCAGCCTATTTTCAAGTACCGCGTCTGACTGGGCAAGGGAAACAAAATACAAAATGAACAAACGGGACTACATCAAAGTCAAAAAACATCCTCTGCACCGCAAAGGAAACCATCCACAAAACCAAAACACAACCTAACAACTGGGAGAAGATTCTTGCAAACCGTATATCGGATAAGGGGTTAATATCCAAAACACAGAAAGAACTCATACACCTCAACAGCAAAAAAAATCAACAACCCAATTGAAAAGGCGGGCAAAAGATCTGAGCAGTGATTTCTCCAAAGAAGGTATACGGATGGCCAACAGGCATATGGAAAGGGACTCAACATCCTTAGCGATCAGAGAAATGCAAATCACAACTACAAGGAGATGTCACCTTACTCTGGTCAGAATGGCTCTAATTAACAAGACAAGAGACAAGTGTCGGAGAGGATGTGCAGAGAAGGGAACTCTCCTGCACTGCTGGTGGGAGGGCAGACTGGTGCAGCCACTATGGAAAGCAGTATGGAGTATCCTCAGAAAACTAAGAACACATCTACCATATGTAGGATCCAGCTAGCCCACTGCTGGCTATTCATCCAAAGAACTTGAAAACACCAATGCAGAAAGACACATGCACCCCTGGGTTCACTGCAGCATTATTCACAACAGCCAAAACTTGGAAGCAACCTAGGTGCCCATCAAGGGAAGAGTGGATAAAGAAGATGTGGTATGTATACACAATGGAATGCCACTCGGCCCTAAGAAATGATGAGATCCGCCCATTTGTGACAACTTCGATGGACCTTGAGGGTATCATGTGAAGTGAAATAAATCAGAGGGACAAAGTCAAACACCGTGTGATCTCACTCATAAGGAGAAGATAAAAACAACGACAAACGCGCACAGAGCAAAGGAGATTGCATTGGTGGTTACCATAGGGGGAGGGGGGAGGGGAGAGAGCCAAAGGGGCGATGAGGCTCACATGTGAGGTGACGGACTATCATTAGTTTTCGGGTGGTGAACACGATGTAATCTACACAGAATTCAAAATATATTACAACGTACATCTGAAAGCTATATCATCTTAGGATCCACTGTTACTGCAATAAAATAAAATATAAAATAAAATAAAATAAAAAAGTGTAGGAGCCTCAAGAGGCTAACAGGCTTTTGAAAAGTTATTCCAGGGAATTTTATGGCTTAGCTCAGGGCGGCAGACACCAGCCTGAGACACAGCTGTGACACAGCCACTAACTTCAACTCAACTATATTCCGACTGGAGGGAAATCAAAACTACTGTCATCATAATTGATTGAAGGCTGCACTTTGTGCCAGATCCTGTGCCGACTGCTTTGCACCAACTGTCTCATTTAATCCTCACATCCAAAAGGTAGGTTACCGTTATTCTCCCCATTGTCAAGGTGAGGAGGCGGAAGCAGAAAGATGGCAATCTGCCTGGAATTCACAGAAGGATTCTCTAGGTAATGACATGACTTTTGGACAAGATTTCAAGGTTTAACACATTACAGTGCAGATGCAGATCCCAGTATCACAGAACCTGAAAAACACTGAGTCCCGCCAAATGTATTAAAACACTAACTATGGAGCCTCACAATCTCTTGGCCTGTTTTCTCAGATGAGGGAAAGCCAGCGTGAAAAAACCGTTGATGAGATGTCTGCAGAGGCGGACTACGTCTGGTCTTTAAAGCCGGGAACTATCCCAGTAGATTCTGAGTCAGTGGGTCCAGAGTAGGCCTTGAGCGTCTCTGTTCTTTTCCAAAGCCCCACAGGCTACACTTCCGTGCCCTTGGAGTTGGGAAGTACAGTCATGCCCTACATCGGGACGTTTCAGTCAACAACGGGGGTCCCATCAGATTAGTCCCACATGGCCTAGGTGTGTAGGAGGCTCTGCCATCCAGGTTTAGGAACTCCGTGGTGTCGGCACAGTCTCGAGATTGCCTGACCATGACACACTCCTCAGAACTTATCCCCACCGTTAAGCAAAGCATGACTATACTGCC
>NW_027222321.1:0-20308 GCF_041296265.1 Equus caballus
GGCACGGGGCCAGCCTGGGCGTGCGGTGCCCGGGAGTCGGGCGCTGAAGCGCCACCCGTGGTCTCGGCTTCTTGGAAGGACAGACGCGAAGTCGATAAGGACACTGGTCTCGAGGCGTTCTGAGGAGTGCGGGTCTCCCTCTTTTCGAGGCTACGTTCCGTTGGGGTTTTCACGAAGCCTGTTGTGGGCCTGAAGCTCAGGCCGGTTCAGGGGAAGTGGCCTGTCGAGGGCCCACGTAATATTTGTGTGCAGAGGCCAGTGCTTTCCAAAGCCCTTGACTGTGCAGAAGTCTACCTGTTAGGGGTGCAGTGGGGGCTGTCCGGGGAGCGTTGTGAGCACAGGTATGTGCCCCACACTTGAAAGTCTGGCAAAGAAAGCGTGAGGCTGGAGGGTGCTCCGTTCGTTCCCTCCTTGCACAGAAAGTCTGGAGAGTTGACTTTTGGGACAAGTCCTTCCTTTCCTCTGGTCGGTGCGTGTTCGGTGGCCTGGACACTTGGTGAGCAAGACTGACAGGGTGTTTTGACGTACTGGGACCTCACAGCCTGGTTGGAAAGGACAGACAGGCAGCAACCAATTACCTAGGAGATACGTAAAGGCACTTTCGTGTTGAGTGTTGAGAAATACGGCATTTTTACTGTTAGACTTTGTGACTTAGGCAGTGATGTTGAAGCTGAGAGCAGAGGCCTAAAAGACAAGGAGGACTTGTGCGGGGAGAGTGTTGGGACAGGGCAAGGGAGGAGGATGGCCTGTCAGAGGAGCTGAAAGAATGCCCTGGAGACTGGGGCCGCCGCGTAGGGACTGTAGGGTGGGGAAGACAAAACTTTTCCATTGAGGCTGGCGCTTTCTCTAGGTTTTTGGAGACTAAGCGTGGTGATTCAGAACGTGGCCTCTGGAGCCAGACTCTGTCAAATGGGTCCTGGCTCTGCCACCTACGGGCTGTGTGAACTTGGGCAAGTTACTGTGCCATTCTGTGTGTCAGTTTTCCTGATCTGTAAAACGGGGATGGTTATCATACACACTCCATAGGTGAGTGTAAAGGTGAGAGGATATTTCATATCCGTAGAGTACTTAGAGCAGTGTCTGGCCTTTAGTAGGCGTTAGTAGTGGTTGATTAAAGAAATGGGTAAATGCATACCTAAGTATGAAAGGCTTGGAGGCTGTCCCTGGTGAAACGTGTGAACTTGAATGGATTACACCCAACTTTGTTTTGTTTCCTTTGCAGCTTGCAGTTGCTACTGACCGCATCTGCAGCACTGTGGAATTAGAAATAATCTCCCTCGACGAGGCTGCTCTTAGTAAAACCACCTAATGCTGTCCAAATTATCCCAGGGAAATAAAAGCCAGTAGTATAGTAGGGTTAGGCTTATTTAATATGTATTCTTTATATTGGTTTGTTTAGTGTTTGTTGGTAACCTTTTTTTTTTTTTTTTTTTTTTGGCAAAGCTGCTCGGTTAAAAAAAGCAGATTAGCTATGAAAGGGTTCAGACCCAGGGAAAAGTAGAGAGTCGTGTAAGCAGAGCACGCCTTTCCTTGACTCTCTGTCGAGAGCTTTTGTGATTCCAGCTGCTCTCTGCCTCAGACGAGGTGCCCTCTGCGTGTGCAGTCATCTAAACAGTGCAGGGTCTGGGACCGTGGAGAATCCAAGGCAGTATAGTCATGCTTTGCTTAACGGTGGGGATAAGTTCTGAGGAGTGTGTCATGGTCAGGCAATCTCGAGACTGTGCCGACACCACGGAGTTCCTAAACCTGGATGGCAGAGCCTCCTACACACCTAGGCCATGTGGGACTAATCTGATGGGACCCCCGTTGTTGACTGAAACGTCCCGATGTAGGGCATGACTGTACTTCCCAACTCCAAGGGCACGGAAGTGTAGCTGTGGGGCTTTGGAAAAGAACAGAGACGCTCAAGGCCTACTCTGGACCCACTGACTCAGAATCTACTGGGATAGTTTCCCGGCTTTAAAGACCAGACGTAGTCCGCCTCTGCAGACATCTCATCAACGGTTTTTCACGCTGGGCTTTCCCTCATCTGAGAAAACAGGCCAAGAGATTGTGAGGCTCCATAGTTAGTGTTTTTAATACTTTGGCGGGACTCAGTGTTTTTCACGTTCTGTGATACTGGGATCTGCATCTGCACTGTAATGTGTTAAACCTTGAAATCTTGTCCAAAAGTCATGTCATTACCTAGAGAATCCTTCTGTGAATTCCAGGCAGATTGCCATCTTTCTGCTTCCGCCTCCTCACCTTGCCAATGGGGAGAATAACGGTAACCTACCTTTTGGATGTGAGGATTAAATGAGACAGTTGGTGCAAAGCAGTCGGCACAGGATCTGGCACAAAGTGCAGGCCTTCAATCAATTATGATGACAGTAGTTTTGATTTCCCTCCAGTCGGAATATAGTTGAGTTGAAGTAGTGGCTGTGTCACAGCTGTGTCTCAGGCTGGTGTCTGCCGCCCTGAGCTAAGCCATAAAATTCCCTGGAATAACTTTTCAAAAGCTGTTAGCCTCTTGAGGCTCCTACACTTTTTTATTTTATTTTATTTTATTTTATTTTATTGCAGTAACAGTGGATCCTAAGATGATATAGCTTTCAGATGTACGTTGTAATATATTTTGAATTCTGTGTGTAGATTACATCGTGTTCACCACCCGAAAACTAATGATAGTCCGTCACCTCACATGTGAGCCTCATCGCCCCTTTGGCTCTCTCCCCTCCCCCCTTCCCCCTATGGTAACCACCAATGCAATCTCCTTTGCTCTGTGCGCGTTTGTCGTTGTTTTTATCTTCTCCTTATGAGTGAGATCACACGGTGTTTGACTTTGTCCCTCTGATTTATTTCACTTCACATAATACCCTCAAGGTCCATCGAAGTTGTCACAAATGGGCGGATCTCATCATTTCTTAGGGCCGAGTGGCATTCCATTGTGTATACATACCACATCTTCTTTATCCATTCTTCCCTTGATGGGCACCTAGGTTGCTTCCAAGTTTTGGCTGTTGTGAATAATGCTGCAGTGAACCCAGGGGTGCATGTGTCTTTCTGCATTGGTGTTTTCAAGTTCTTTGGATGAATAGCCAGCAGTGGGCTAGCTGGATCCTACATATGGTAGATGTGTTCTTAGTTTTCTGAGGATACTCCATACTGCTTTCCATAGTGGCTGCACCAGTCTGCCCTCCCACCAGCAGTGCAGGAGAGTTCCCTTCTCTGCACATCCTCTCCGACACTTGTCTCTTGTCTTGTTAATTAGAGCCATTCTGACCAGAGTAAGGTGACATCTCCTTGTAGTTGTGATTTGCATTTCTCTGATCGCTAAGGATGTTGAGTCCCTTTCCATATGCCTGTTGGCCATCCGTATACCTTCTTTGGAGAAATCACTGCTCAGATCTTTTGCCCGCCTTTTCAATTGGGTTGTTGATTTTTTTTGCTGTTGAGGTGTATGAGTTCTTTCTGTGTTTTGGATATTAACCCCTTATCCGATATACGGTTTGCAAGAATCTTCTCCCAGTTGTTAGGTTGTGTTTTGGTTTTGTGGATGGTTTCCTTTGCGGTGCAGAGGATGTTTTTTGACTTTGATGTAGTCCCGTTTGTTCATTTTGTATTTTGTTTCCCTTGCCCAGTCAGACGTGGTACTTGAAAATAGGCTGCTAAGACTGATGTCAAAGAGCACACTGCCTATGTTTGCTTGTAGACGTTGCATGGTTTCGGGTCTGACATTCAAGTGAAAGCCGAGGGAGGAGGCTGCAGTTCCCCGAGAGCGAGCGTAGCGGGGACCCTGCGTCCCTGTCAGCGCACCTTCCCGCTGCGCGAAGGTCCGAAGCGTGTGGGCGGGGCCGCAGGAGTTCTCCCAGGAGGGTGTCCCCGTCGCTGTCCGCAGTCCACCGCCGGAGGGGGGGGGCGGGGCAACGGCCGGGCAGCGTCTGGGCGGCGGCGCGCGCGCGCGAGGAGAGGAGAGGAGAGGAGCGCGCGGCTGCTGGGCCGCCGTCCTGGGAGGCGTGGGAGGCGTCGGCGAGCCGCGCCTGCCTGCCCAGAGCCGAGCCCGGCGGAGTCCGGCCGCGCTGTGCTGCTCTCTCCCGGGCCGGGCTCGTCCGTTCCCCCGGCGTCCGTGGACGCCGCTCCGCGTCCCCGCTGGGCACAGCAGCCCGGGCCCTCCACAGCCACGGCCGCTAGCCTGAGGAGGCCGTCCTTCAGCTCCCGCTCTTCCTGTTCGCCGGACACGGAGGACCAGGGCGCCTGCGAAGAGGATTCCATCTGAGAGAGGTACCTGGGGGGCGTGGGCCTGGGGGCTGGTGGGAGGCGAGCGTGTCCCCGAGGAATAGGCTTGTGCGCCGAGAGGTGCCCGTCAGGTCGCGGGACAGCTGTGCGGCGCGGGGAGCGAGGGGGGTCTCTTCGTGCGCTTGAGGCGTTCGTGGAACGGGCGGTGTGTGCCGGGCACGGGGCCAGCCTGGGCGTGCGGTGCCCGGGAGTCGGGCGCTGAAGCGCCACCCGTGGTCTCGGCTTCTTGGAAGGACAGACGCGAAGTCGATAAGGACACTGGTCTCGAGGCGTTCTGAGGAGTGCGGGTCTCCCTCTTTTCGAGGCTACGTTCCGTTGGGGTTTTCACGAAGCCTGTTGTGGGCCTGAAGCTCAGGCCGGTTCAGGGGAAGTGGCCTGTCGAGGGCCACGTAATATTTGTGTGCAGAGGCCAGTGCTTTCCAAAGCCCTTGACTGTGCAGAAGTCTACCTGTTAGGGGTGCAGTGGGGGCTGTCCGGGGAGCGTTGTGAGCACAGGTATGTGCCCCACACTTGAAAGTCTGGCAAAGAAAGCGTGAGGCTGGAGGGTGCTCCGTTCGTTCCCTCCTTGCACAGAAAGTCTGGAGAGTTGACTTTGGGACAAGTCCTTCCTTTCCTCTGGTCGGTGCGTGTTCGGTGGCCTGGACACTTGGTGAGCAAGACTGACAGGGTGTTTGACGTACTGGACCTCACAGCCTGGTTGGAAAGGACAGACAGGCAGCAACCAATTACCTAGGAGATACGTAAAGGCACTTTCGTGTTGAGTGTTGAGAAATACGGCATTTTACTGTTAGACTTTGTGACTTAGGCAGTGATGTTGAAGCTGAGAGCAGAGGCCTAAAAGACAAGGAGGACTTGTGCGGGAGAGTGTTGGGACAGGGCAAGGGAGGAGGATGGCCTGTCAGAGGAGCTGAAAGAATGCCCTGGAGACTGGGGCCGCCGCGTAGGGACTGTAGGGTGGGGAAGACAAAACTTTTCCATTGAGGCTGGCGCTTTCTCTAGGTTTTTGGAGACTAAGCGTGGTGATTCAGAACGTGGCCTCTGGAGCCAGACTCTGTCAAATGGGTCCTGGCTCTGCCACCTACGGGCTGTGTGAACTTGGGCAAGTTACTGTGCCATTCTGTGTGTCAGTTTCCTGATCTGTAAAACGGGGATGGTTATCATACACACTCCATAGGTGAGTGTAAAGGTGAGAGGATATTTCATATCCGTAGAGTACTTAGAGCAGTGTCTGGCCTTTAGTAGGCGTTAGTAGTGGTTGATTAAAGAAATGGGTAAATGCATACCTAAGTATGAAAGGCTTGGAGGCTGTCCCTGGTGAAACGTGTGAACTTGAATGGATTACACCCAACTTTGTTTTGTTTCCTTTGCAGCTTGCAGTTGCTACTGACCGCATCTGCAGCACTGTGGAATTAGAAATAATCTCCCTCGACGAGGCTGCTCTTAGTAAAACCACCTAATGCTGTCCAAATTATCCCAGGGAAATAAAAGCCAGTAGTATAGTAGGGTTAGGCTTATTTAATATGTATTCTTTATATTGGTTTGTTTAGTGTTTGTTGGTAACCTTTTTTTTTTTTTTTTTTTTTTGGCAAAGCTGCTCGGTTAAAAAAAGCAGATTAGCTATGAAAGGGTTCAGACCCAGGGAAAAGTAGAGAGTCGTGTAAGCAGAGCACGCCTTTCCTTGACTCTCTGTCGAGAGCTTTTGTGATTCCAGCTGCTCTCTGCCTCAGACGAGGTGCCCTCTGCGTGTGCAGTCATCTAAACAGTGCAGGGTCTGGGACCGTGGAGAATCCAAGGCAGTATAGTCATGCTTTGCTTAACGGTGGGGATAAGTTCTGAGGAGTGTGTCATGGTCAGGCAATCTCGAGACTGTGCCGACACCACGGAGTTCCTAAACCTGGATGGCAGAGCCTCCTACACACCTAGGCCATGTGGGACTAATCTGATGGGACCCCCGTTGTTGACTGAAACGTCCCGATGTAGGGCATGACTGTACTTCCCAACTCCAAGGGCACGGAAGTGTAGCCTGTGGGGCTTTGGAAAAGAACAGAGACGCTCAAGGCCTACTCTGGACCCACTGACTCAGAATCTACTGGGATAGTTCCCGGCTTTAAAGACCAGACGTAGTCCGCCTCTGCAGACATCTCATCAACGGTTTTTCACGCTGGGCTTTCCCTCATCTGAGAAAACAGGCCAAGAGATTGTGAGGCTCCATAGTTAGTGTTTTAATACATTTGGCGGGACTCAGTGTTTTTCACGTTCTGTGATACTGGGATCTGCATCTGCACTGTAATGTGTTAAACCTTGAAATCTTGTCCAAAAGTCATGTCATTACCTAGAGAATCCTTCTGTGAATTCCAGGCAGATTGCCATCTTTCTGCTTCCGCCTCCTCACCTTGCCAATGGGGAGAATAACGGTAACCTACCTTTTGGATGTGAGGATTAAATGAGACAGTTGGTGCAAAGCAGTCGGCACAGGATCTGGCACAAAGTGCAGCCTTCAATCAATTATGATGACAGTAGTTTTGATTTCCCTCCAGTCGGAATATAGTTGAGTTGAAGTTAGTGGCTGTGTCACAGCTGTGTCTCAGGCTGGTGTCTGCCGCCCTGAGCTAAGCCATAAAATTCCCTGGAATAACTTTTCAAAAGCCTGTTAGCCTCTTGAGGCTCCTACACTTTTTTATTTTATTTTATTTTATTTTATTTTATTGCAGTAACAGTGGATCCTAAGATGATATAGCTTTCAGATGTACGTTGTAATATATTTTGAATTCTGTGTGTAGATTACATCGTGTTCACCACCCGAAAACTAATGATAGTCCGTCACCTCACATGTGAGCCTCATCGCCCCTTTGGCTCTCTCCCCTCCCCCCTCCCCCTATGGTAACCACCAATGCAATCTCCTTTGCTCTGTGCGCGTTTGTCGTTGTTTTTATCTTCTCCTTATGAGTGAGATCACACGGTGTTTGACTTTGTCCCTCTGATTTATTTCACTTCACATAATACCCTCAAGGTCCATCGAAGTTGTCACAAATGGGCGGATCTCATCATTTCTTAGGGCCGAGTGGCATTCCATTGTGTATACATACCACATCTTCTTTATCCATTCTTCCCTTGATGGGCACCTAGGTTGCTTCCAAGTTTTGGCTGTTGTGAATAATGCTGCAGTGAACCCAGGGGTGCATGTGTCTTTCTGCATTGGTGTTTTCAAGTTCTTTGGATGAATAGCCAGCAGTGGGCTAGCTGGATCCTACATATGGTAGATGTGTTCTTAGTTTTCTGAGGATACTCCATACTGCTTTCCATAGTGGCTGCACCAGTCTGCCCTCCCACCAGCAGTGCAGGAGAGTTCCCTTCTCTGCACATCCTCTCCGACACTTGTCTCTTGTCTTGTTAATTAGAGCCATTCTGACCAGAGTAAGGTGACATCTCCTTGTAGTTGTGATTTGCATTTCTCTGATCGCTAAGGATGTTGAGTCCCTTTCCATATGCCTGTTGGCCATCCGTATACCTTCTTTGGAGAAATCACTGCTCAGATCTTTTGCCCGCCTTTTCAATTGGGTTGTTGATTTTTTTTGCTGTTGAGGTGTATGAGTTCTTTCTGTGTTTTGGATATTAACCCCTTATCCGATATACGGTTTGCAAGAATCTTCTCCCAGTTGTTAGGTTGTGTTTTGGTTTTGTGGATGGTTTCCTTTGCGGTGCAGAGGATGTTTTTTGACTTTGATGTAGTCCCGTTTGTTCATTTTGTATTTTGTTTCCCTTGCCCAGTCAGACGTGGTACTTGAAAATAGGCTGCTAAGACTGATGTCAAAGAGCACACTGCCTATGTTTGCTTGTAGACGTTGCATGGTTTCGGGTCTGACATTCAAGTGAAAGCCGAGGGAGGAGGCTGCAGTTCCCCGAGAGCGAGCGTAGCGGGGACCCTGCGTCCCTGTCAGCGCACCTTCCCGCTGCGCGAAGGTCCGAAGCGTGTGGGCGGGGCCGCAGGAGTTCTCCCAGGAGGGTGTCCCCGTCGCTGTCCGCAGTCCACCGCCGGAGGGGGGGGGCGGGGCAACGGCCGGGCAGCGTCTGGGCGGCGGCGCGCGCGCGCGAGGAGAGGAGAGGAGAGGAGCGCGCGGCTGCTGGGCCGCCGTCCTGGGAGGCGTGGGAGGCGTCGGCGAGCCGCGCCTGCCTGCCCAGAGCCGAGCCCGGCGGAGTCCGGCCGCGCTGTGCTGCTCTCTCCCGGGCCGGGCTCGTCCGTTCCCCCGGCGTCCGTGGACGCCGCTCCGCGTCCCCGCTGGGCACAGCAGCCCGGGCCCTCCACAGCCACGGCCGCTAGCCTGAGGAGGCCGTCCTTCAGCTCCCGCTCTTCCTGTTCGCCGGACACGGAGGACCAGGGCGCCTGCGAAGAGGATTCCATCTGAGAGAGGTACCTGGGGGGCGTGGGCCTGGGGGCTGGTGGGAGGCGAGCGTGTCCCCGAGGAATAGGCTTGTGCGCCGAGAGGTGCCCGTCAGGTCGCGGGACAGCTGTGCGGCGCGGGGAGCGAGGGGGGTCTCTTCGTGCGCTTGAGGCGTTCGTGGAACGGGCGGTGTGTGCCGGGCACGGGGCCAGCCTGGGCGTGCGGTGCCCGGGAGTCGGGCGCTGAAGCGCCACCCGTGGTCTCGGCTTCTTGGAAGGACAGACGCGAAGTCGATAAGGACACTGGTCTCGAGGCGTTCTGAGGAGTGCGGGTCTCCCTCTTTTCGAGGCTACGTTCCGTTGGGGTTTTCACGAAGCCTGTTGTGGGCCTGAAGCTCAGGCCGGTTCAGGGGAAGTGGCCTGTCGAGGGCCACGTAATATTTGTGTGCAGAGGCCAGTGCTTTCCAAAGCCCTTGACTGTGCAGAAGTCTACCTGTTAGGGGTGCAGTGGGGGCTGTCCGGGGAGCGTTGTGAGCACAGGTATGTGCCCCACACTTGAAAGTCTGGCAAAGAAAGCGTGAGGCTGGAGGGTGCTCCGTTCGTTCCCTCCTTGCACAGAAAGTCTGGAGAGTTGACTTTGGGACAAGTCCTTCCTTTCCTCTGGTCGGTGCGTGTTCGGTGGCCTGGACACTTGGTGAGCAAGACTGACAGGGTGTTTGACGTACTGGACCTCACAGCCTGGTTGGAAAGGACAGACAGGCAGCAACCAATTACCTAGGAGATACGTAAAGGCACTTTCGTGTTGAGTGTTGAGAAATACGGCATTTTACTGTTAGACTTTGTGACTTAGGCAGTGATGTTGAAGCTGAGAGCAGAGGCCTAAAAGACAAGGAGGACTTGTGCGGGAGAGTGTTGGGACAGGGCAAGGGAGGAGGATGGCCTGTCAGAGGAGCTGAAAGAATGCCCTGGAGACTGGGGCCGCCGCGTAGGGACTGTAGGGTGGGGAAGACAAAACTTTTCCATTGAGGCTGGCCCTTTCTCTAGGTTTTTGGAGACTAAGCGTGGTGATTCAGAACGTGGCCTCTGGAGCCAGACTCTGTCAAATGGGTCCTGGCTCTGCCACCTACGGGCTGTGTGAACTTGGGCAAGTTACTGTGCCATTCTGTGTGTCAGTTTCCTGATCTGTAAAACGGGGATGGTTATCATACACACTCCATAGGTGAGTGTAAAGGTGAGAGGATATTTCATATCCGTAGAGTACTTAGAGCAGTGTCTGGCCTTTAGTAGGCGTTAGTAGTGGTTGATTAAAGAAATGGGTAAATGCATACCTAAGTATTCAAGGCTTGGAGGCTGTCCCTGGTGAAACGTGTGAACTTGAATGGATTACACCCAACTTTGTTTTGTTTCCTTTGCAGCTTGCCGTTGCTACTGACCGCATCTGCAGCACTGTGGAATTAGAAATAATCTCCCTCGACGAGGCTGCTCTTAGTAAAACCACCTAATGCTGTCCAAATTATCCCAGGGAAATAAAAGCCAGTAGTATAGTAGGGTTAGGCTTATTTAATATGTATTCTTTATATTGGTTTGTTTAGTGTTTGTTGGTAACCTTTTTTTTTTTTTTTTTTTTTTTTTTTTGTCAAAGCTGCTCGGTTAAAAAAAGCAGATTAGCTATGAAAGGGTTCAGACCCAGGGAAAAGTAGAGAGTCGTGTAAGCAGAGCACGCCTTTCCTTGACTCTCTGTCGAGAGCTTTTGTGATTCCAGCTGCTCTCTGCCTCAGACGAGGTGCCCTCTGCGTGTGCAGTCATCTAAACAGTGCAGGGTCTGGGACCGTGGAGAATCCAAGGCAGTATAGTCATGCTTTGCTTAACGGTGGGGATAAGTTCTGAGGAGTGTGTCATGGTCAGGCAATCTCGAGACTGTGCCGACACCACGGAGTTCCTAAAGCTGGATGGCAGAGCCTCCTACACACCTAGGCCATGTGGGACTAATCTGATGGGACCCCCGTTGTTGACTGAAACGTCCCGATGTAGGGCATGACTGTACTTCCCAACTCCAAGGGCACGGAAGTGTAGCCTGTGGGGCTTTGGAAAAGAACAGAGACGCTCAAGGCCTACTCTGGACCCACTGACTCAGAATCTACTGGGATAGTTCCCGGCTTTAAAGACCAGACGTAGTCCGCCTCTGCAGACATCTCATCAACGGTTTTTCACGCTGGGCTTTCCCTCATCTGAGAAAACAGGCCAAGAGATTGTGAGGCTCCATAGTTAGTGTTTTAATACATTTGGCGGGACTCAGTGTTTTTCACGTTCTGTGATACTGGGATCTGCATCTGCACTGTAATGTGTTAAACCTTGAAATCTTGTCCAAAAGTCATGTCATTACCTAGAGAATCCTTCTGTGAATTCCAGGCAGATTGCCATCTTTCTGCTTCCGCCTCCTCACCTTGACAATGGGGAGAATAACGGTAACCTACCTTTTGGATGTGAGGATTAAATGAGACAGTTGGTGCAAAGCAGTCGGCACAGGATCTGGCACAAAGTGCAGCCTTCAATCAATTATGATGACAGTAGTTTTGATTTCCCTCCAGTCGGAATATAGTTGAGTTGAAGTTAGTGGCTGTGTCACAGCTGTGTCTCAGGCTGGTGTCTGCCGCCCTGAGCTAAGCCATAAAATTCCCTGGAATAACTTTTCAAAAGCCTGTTAGCCTCTTGAGGCTCCTACACTTTTTTATTTTATTTTATTTTATTTTATTTTATTGCAGTAACAGTGGATCCTAAGATGATATAGCTTTCAGATGTACGTTGTAATATATTTTGAATTCTGTGTGTAGATTACATCGTGTTCACCACCCGAAAACTAATGATAGTCCGTCACCTCACATGTGAGCCTCATCGCCCCTTTGGCTCTCTCCCCTCCCCCCTCCCCCTATGGTAACCACCAATGCAATCTCCTTTGCTCTGTGCGCGTTTGTCGTTGTTTTTATCTTCTCCTTATGAGTGAGATCACACGGTGTTTGACTTTGTCCCTCTGATTTATTTCACTTCACATGATACCCTCAAGGTCCATCGAAGTTGTCACAAATGGGCGGATCTCATCATTTCTTAGGGCCGAGTGGCATTCCATTGTGTATACATACCACATCTTCTTTATCCATTCTTCCCTTGATGGGCACCTAGGTTGCTTCCAAGTTTTGGCTGTTGTGAATAATGCTGCAGTGAACCCAGGGGTGCATGTGTCTTTCTGCATTGGTGTTTTCAAGTTCTTTGGATGAATAGCCAGCAGTGGGCTAGCTGGATCCTACATATGGTAGATGTGTTCTTAGTTTTCTGAGGATACTCCATACTGCTTTCCATAGTGGCTGCACCAGTCTGCCCTCCCACCAGCAGTGCAGGAGAGTTCCCTTCTCTGCACATCCTCTCCGACACTTGTCTCTTGTCTTGTTAATTAGAGCCATTCTGACCAGAGTAAGGTGACATCTCCTTGTAGTTGTGATTTGCATTTCTCTGATCGCTAAGGATGTTGAGTCCCTTTCCATATGCCTGTTGGCCATCCGTATACCTTCTTTGGAGAAATCACTGCTCAGATCTTTTGCCCGCCTTTTCAATTGGGTTGTTGATTTTTTTTGCTGTTGAGATGTATGAGTTCTTTCTGTGTTTTGGATATTAACCCCTTATCCGATATACGGTTTGCAAGAATCTTCTCCCAGTTGTTAGGTTGTGTTTTGGTTTTGTGGATGGTTTCCTTTGCGGTGCAGAGGATGTTTTTTGACTTTGATGTAGTCCCGTTTGTTCATTTTGTATTTTGTTTCCCTTGCCCAGTCAGACGTGGTACTTGAAAATAGGCTGCTAAGACTGATGTCAAAGAGCACACTGCCTATGTTTGCTTGTAGACGTTGCATGGTTTCGGGTCTGACATTCAAGTGAAAGCCGAGGGAGGAGGCTGCAGTTCCCCGAGAGCGAGCGTAGCGGGGACCCTGCGTCCCTGTCAGCGCACCTTCCCGCTGCGCGAAGGTCCGAAGCGTGTGGGCGGGGCCGCAGGAGTTCTCCCAGGAGGGTGTCCCCGTCGCTGTCCGCAGTCCACCGCCGGAGGGGGGGGGCGGGGCAACGGCCGGGCAGCGTCTGGGCGGCGGCGCGCGCGCGCGAGGAGAGGAGAGGAGAGGAGCGCGCGGCTGCTGGGCCGCCGTCCTGGGAGGCGTGGGAGGCGTCGGCGAGCCGCGCCTGCCTGCCCAGAGCCGAGCCCGGCGGAGTCCGGCCGCGCTGTGCTGCTCTCTCCCGGGCCGGGCTCGTCCGTTCCCCCGGCGTCCGTGGACGCCGCTCCGCGTCCCCGCTGGGCACAGCAGCCCGGGCCCTCCACAGCCACGGCCGCTAGCCTGAGGAGGCCGTCCTTCAGCTCCCGCTCTTCCTGCTCGCCGGACACGGAGGACCAGGGCGCCTGCGAAGAGGATTCCATCTGAGAGAGGTACCTGGGGGGCGTGGGCCTGGGGGCTGGTGGGAGGCGAGCGTGTCCCCGAGGAATAGGCTTGTGCGCCAAGAGGTGCCCGTCAGGTCGCGGGACAGCTGTGCGGCGCGGGGAGCGAGGGGGGTCTCTTCGTGCGCTTGAGGCGTTCGTGGAACGGGCGGTGTGTGCCGGGCACGGGGCCAGCCTGGGCGTGCGGTGCCCGGGAGTCGGGCGCTGAAGCGCCACCCGTGGTCTCGGCTTCTTGGAAGGACAGACGCGAAGTCGATAAGGACACTGGTCTCGAGGCGTTCTGAGGAGTGCGGGTCTCCCTCTTTTCGAGGCTACGTTCCGTTGGGGTTTTCACGAAGCCTGTTGTGGGCCTGAAGCTCAGGCCGGTTCAGGGGAAGTGGCCTGTCGAGGGCCACGTAATATTTGTGTGCAGAGGCCAGTGCTTTCCAAAGCCCTTGACTGTGCAGAAGTCTACCTGTTAGGGGTGCAGTGGGGGCTGTCCGGGGAGCGTTGTGAGCACAGGTATGTGCCCCACACTTGAAAGTCTGGCAAAGAAAGCGTGAGGCTGGAGGGTGCTCCGTTCGTTCCCTCCTTGCACAGAAAGTCTGGAGAGTTGACTTTGGGACAAGTCCTTCCTTTCCTCTGGTCGGTGCGTGTTCGGTGGCCTGGACACTTGGTGAGCAAGACTGACAGGGTGTTTGACGTACTGGACCTCACAGCCTGGTTGGAAAGGACAGACAGGCAGCAACCAATTACCTAGGAGATACGTAAAGGCACTTTCGTGTTGAGTGTTGAGAAATACGGCATTTTACTGTTAGACTTTGTGACTTAGGCAGTGATGTTGAAGCTGAGAGCAGAGGCCTAAAAGACAAGGAGGACTTGTGCGGGAGAGTGTTGGGACAGGGCAAGGGAGGAGGATGGCCTGTCAGAGGAGCTGAAAGAATGCCCTGGAGACTGGGGCCGCCGCGTAGGGACTGTAGGGTGGGGAAGACAAAACTTTTCCATTGAGGCTGGCGCTTTCTCTAGGTTTTTGGAGACTAAGCGTGGTGATTCAGAACGTGGCCTCTGGAGCCAGACTCTGTCAAATGGGTCCTGGCTCTGCCACCTACGGGCTGTGTGAACTTGGGCAAGTTACTGTGCCATTCTGTGTGTCAGTTTCCTGATCTGTAAAACGGGGATGGTTATCATACACACTCCATAGGTGAGTGTAAAGGTGAGAGGATATTTCATATCCGTAGAGTACTTAGAGCAGTGTCTGGCCTTTAGTAGGCGTTAGTAGTGGTTGATTAAAGAAATGGGTAAATGCATACCTAAGTATGAAAGGCTTGGAGGCTGTCCCTGGTGAAACGTGTGAACTTGAATGGATTACACCCAACTTTGTTTTGTTTCCTTTGCAGCTTGCAGTTGCTACTGACCGCATCTGCAGCACTGTGGAATTAGAAATAATCTCCCTCGACGAGGCTGCTCTTAGTAAAACCACCTAATGCTGTCCAAATTATCCCAGGGAAATAAAAGCCAGTAGTATAGTAGGGTTAGGCTTATTTAATATGTATTCTTTATATTGGTTTGTTTAGTGTTTGTTGGTAACCTTTTTTTTTTTTTTTTTTTTGGCAAAGCTGCTCGGTTAAAAAAAGCAGATTAGCTATGAAAGGGTTCAGACCCAGGGAAAAGTAGAGAGTCGTGTAAGCAGAGCACGCCTTTCCTTGACTCTCTGTCGAGAGCTTTTGTGATTCCAGCTGCTCTCTGCCTCAGACGAGGTGCCCTCTGCGTGTGCAGTCATCTAAACAGTGCAGGGTCTGGGACCGTGGAGAATCCAAGGCAGTATAGTCATGCTTTGCTTAACGGTGGGGATAAGTTCTGAGGAGTGTGTCATGGTCAGGCAATCTCGAGACTGTGCCGACACCACGGAGTTCCTAAACCTGGATGGCAGAGCCTCCTACACACCTAGGCCATGTGGGACTAATCTGATGGGACCCCCGTTGTTGACTGAAACGTCCCGATGTAGGGCATGACTGTACTTCCCAACTCCAAGGGCACGGAAGTGTAGCCTGTGGGGCTTTGGAAAAGAACAGAGACGCTCAAGGCCTACTCTGGACCCACTGACTCAGAATCTACTGGGATAGTTCCCGGCTTTAAAGACCAGACGTAGTCCGCCTCTGCAGACATCTCATCAACGGTTTTTCACGCTGGGCTTTCCCTCATCTGAGAAAACAGGCCAAGAGATTGTGAGGCTCCATAGTTAGTGTTTTAATACATTTGGCGGGACTCAGTGTTTTTCACGTTCTGTGATACTGGGATCTGCATCTGCACTGTAATGTGTTAAACCTTGAAATCTTGTCCAAAAGTCATGTCATTACCTAGAGAATCCTTCTGTGAATTCCAGGCAGATTGCCATCTTTCTGCTTCCGCCTCCTCACCTTGACAATGGGGAGAATAACGGTAACCTACCTTTTGGATGTGAGGATTAAATGAGACAGTTGGTGCAAAGCAGTCGGCACAGGATCTGGCACAAAGTGCAGCCTTCAATCAATTATGATGACAGTAGTTTTGATTTCCCTCCAGTCGGAATATAGTTGAGTTGAAGTTAGTGGCTGTGTCACAGCTGTGTCTCAGGCTGGTGTCTGCCGCCCTGAGCTAAGCCATAAAATTCCCTGGAATAACTTTTCAAAAGCCTGTTAGCCTCTTGAGGCTCCTACACTTTTTTATTTTATTTTATTTTATTGCAGTAACAGTGGATCCTAAGATGATATAGCTTTCAGATGTACGTTGTAATATATTTTGAATTCTGTGTGTAGATTACATCGTGTTCACCACCCGAAAACTAATGATAGTCCGTCACCTCACATGTGAGCCTCATCGCCCCTTTGGCTCTCTCCCCTCCCCCCTCCCCCTATGGTAACCACCAATGCAATCTCCTTTGCTCTGTGCGCGTTTGTCGTTGTTTTTATCTTCTCCTTATGAGTGAGATCACACGGTGTTTGACTTTGTCCCTCTGATTTATTTCACTTCACATAATACCCTCAAGGTCCATCGACGTTGTCACAAATGGGCGGATCTCATCATTTCTTAGGGCCGAGTGGCATTCCATTGTGTATACATACCACATCTTCTTTATCCATTCTTCCCTTGATGGGCACCTAGGTTGCTTCCAAGTTTTGGCTGTTGTGAATAATGCTGCAGTGAACCCAGGGGTGCATGTGTCTTTCTGCATTGGTGTTTTCAAGTTCTTTGGATGAATAGCCAGCAGTGGGCTAGCTGGATCCTACATATGGTAGATGTGTTCTTAGTTTTCTGAGGATACTCCATACTGCTTTCCATAGTGGCTGCACCAGTCTGCCCTCCCACCAGCAGTGCAGGAGAGTTCCCTTCTCTGCACATCCTCTCCGACACTTGTCTCTTGTCTTGTTAATTAGAGCCATTCTGACCAGAGTAAGGTGACATCTCCTTGTAGTTGTGATTTGCATTTCTCTGATCGCTAAGGATGTTGAGTCCCTTTCCATATGCCTGTTGGCCATCCGTATACCTTCTTTGGAGAAATCACTGCTCAGATCTTTTGCCCGCCTTTTCAATTGGGTTGTTGATTTTTTTTGCTGTTGAGATGTATGAGTTCTTTCTGTGTTTTGGATATTAACCCCTTATCCGATATACGGTTTGCAAGAATCTTCTCCCAGTTGTTAGGTTGTGTTTTGGTTTTGTGGATGGTTTCCTTTGCGGTGCAGAGGATGTTTTTTGACTTTGATGTAGTCCCGTTTGTTCATTTTGTATTTTGTTTCCCTTGCCCAGTCAGACGTGGTACTTGAAAATAGGCTGCTAAGACTGATGTCAAAGAGCACACTGCCTATGTTTGCTTGTAGACGTTGCATGGTTTCGGGTCTGACATTCAAGTGAAAGCCGAGGGAGGAGGCTGCAGTTCCCCGAGAGCGAGCGTAGCGGGGACCCTGCGTCCCTGTCAGCGCACCTTCCCACTGCGCGAAGGTCCGAAGCGTGTGGGCGGGGCCGCAGGAGTTCTCCCAGGAGGGTGTCCCCGTCGCTGTCCGCAGTCCACCGCCCGAGGGGGGGGGGCGGGGCAACGGCCGGGCAGCGTCTGGGCGGCGGCGCGCGCGCGCGAGGAGAGGAGAGGAGAGGAGCGCGCGGCTGCTGGGCCGCCGTCCTGGGAGGCGTGGGAGGCGTCGGCGAGCCGCGCCTGCCTGCCCAGAGCCGAGCCCGGCGGAGTCCGGCCGCGCTGTGCTGCTCTCTCCCGGGCCGGGCTCGTCCGTTCCCCCGGCGTCCGTGGACGCCGCTCCGCGTCCCCGCTGGGCACAGCAGCCCGGGCCCTCCACAGCCACGGCCGCTAGCCTGAGGAGGCCGTCCTTCAGCTCCCGCTCTTCCTGCTCGCCGGACACGGAGGACCAGGGCGCCTGCGAAGAGGATTCCATCTGAGAGAGGTACCTGGGGGGCGTGGGCCTGGGGGCTGGTGGGAGGCGAGCGTGTCCCTGAGGAATAGGCTTGTGCGCCAAGAGGTGCCCGTCAGGTCGCGGGACAGCTGTGCGGCGCGGGGAGCGAGGGGGGTCTCTTCGTGCGCTTGAGGCGTTCGTGGAACGGGCGGTGTGTGCCGGGCACGGGGCCAGCCTGGGCGTGCGGTGCCCGGGAGTCGGGCGCTGAAGCGCCACCCGTGGTCTCGGCTTCTTGGAAGGACAGACGCGAAGTCGATAAGGACACTGGTCTCGAGGCGTTCTGAGGAGTGCGGGTCTCCCTCTTTTCGAGGCTACGTTCCGTTGGGGTTTTCACGAAGCCTGTTGTGGGCCTGAAGCTCAGGCCGGTTCAGGGGAAGTGGCCTGTCGAGGGCCACGTAATATTTGTGTGCAGAGGCCAGTGCTTTCCAAAGCCCTTGACTGTGCAGAAGTCTACCTGTTAGGGGTGCAGTGGGGGCTGTCCGGGGAGCGTTGTGAGCACAGGTATGTGCCCCACACTTGAAAGTCTGGCAAAGAAAGCGTGAGGCTGGAGGGTGCTCCGTTCGTTCCCTCCTTGCACAGAAAGTCTGGAGAGTTGACTTTGGGACAAGTCCTTCCTTTCCTCTGGTCGGTGCGTGTTCGGTGGCCTGGACACTTGGTGAGCAAGACTGACAGGGTGTTTGACGTACTGGACCTCACAGCCTGGTTGGAAAGGACAGACAGGCAGCAACCAATTACCTAGGAGATACGTAAAGGCACTTTCGTGTTGAGTGTTGAGAAATACGGCATTTTACTGTTAGACTTTGTGACTTAGGCAGTGATGTTGAAGCTGAGAGCAGAGGCCTAAAAGACAAGGAGGACTTGTGCGGGAGAGTGTTGGGACAGGGCAAGGGAGGAGGATGGCCTGTCAGAGGAGCTGAAAGAATGCCCTGGAGACTGGGGCCGCCGCGTAGGGACTGTAGGGTGGGGAAGACAAAACTTTTCCATTGAGGCTGGCGCTTTCTCTAGGTTTTTGGAGACTAAGCGTGGTGATTCAGAACGTGGCCTCTGGAGCCAGACTCTGTCAAATGGGTCCTGGCTCTGCCACCTACGGGCTGTGTGAACTTGGGCAAGTTACTGTGCCATTCTGTGTGTCAGTTTCCTGATCTGTAAAACGGGGATGGTTATCATACACACTCCATAGGTGAGTGTAAAGGTGAGAGGATATTTCATATCCGTAGAGTACTTAGAGCAGTGTCTGGCCTTTAGTAGGCGTTAGTAGTGGTTGATTAAAGAAATGGGTAAATGCATACCTAAGTATGAAAGGCTTGGAGGCTGTCCCTGGTGAAACGTGTGAACTTGAATGGATTACACCCAACTTTGTTTTGTTTCCTTTGCAGCTTGCCGTTGCTACTGACCGCATCTGCAGCACTGTGGAATTAGAAATAATCTCCCTCGACGAGGCTGCTCTTAGTAAAACCACCTAATGCTGTCCAAATTATCCCAGGGAAATAAAAGCCAGTAGTATAGTAGGGTTAGGCTTATTTAATATGTATTCTTTATATTGGTTTGTTTAGTGTTTGTTGGTAACCATTTTTTTTTTTTTTTTTTGGCAAAGCTGCTCGGTTAAAAAAAGCAGATTAGCTATGAAAGGGTTCAGACCCAGGGAAAAGTAGAGAGTCGTGTAAGCAGAGCACGCCTTTCCTTGACTCTCTGTCGAGAGCTTTTGTGATTCCAGCTGCTCTCTGCCTCAGACGAGGTGCCCTCTGCGTGTGCAGTCATCTAAACAGTGCAGGGTCTGGGACCGTGGAGAATCCAAGGCAGTATAGTCATGCTTTGCTTAACGGTGGGGATAAGTTCTGAGGAGTGTGTCATGGTCAGGCAATCTCGAGACTGTGCCGACACCACGGAGTTCCTAAACCTGGATGGCAGAGCCTCCTACACACCTAGGCCATGTGGGACTAATCTGATGGGACCCCCGTTGTTGACTGAAACGTCCCGATGTAGGGCATGACTGTACTTCCCAACTCCAAGGGCACGGAAGTGTAGCCTGTGGGGCTTTGGAAAAGAACAGAGACGCTCAAGGCCTACTCTGGACCCACTGACTCAGAATCTACTGGGATAGTTCCCGGCTTTAAAGACCAGACGTAGTCCGCCTCTGCAGACATCTCATCAACGGTTTTTCACGCTGGGCTTTCCCTCATCTGAGAAAACAGGCCAAGAGATTGTGAGGCTCCATAGTTAGTGTTTTAATACATTTGGCGGGACTCAGTGTTTTTCACGTTCTGTGATACTGGGATCTGCATCTGCACTGTAATGTGTTAAACCTTGAAATCTTGTCCAAAAGTCATGTCATTACCTAGAGAATCCTTCTGTGAATTCCAGGCAGATTGCCATCTTTCTGCTTCCGCCTCCTCACCTTGACAATGGGGAGAATAATGGTAACCTACCTTTTGGATGTGAGGGATTAAATGAGACAGTTGGTGCAAAGCAGTCGGCACAGGATCTGGCACAAAGTGCAGCCTTCAATCAATTATGATGACAGTAGTTTTGATTTCCCTCCAGTCGGAATATAGTTGAGTTGAAGTTAGTGGCTGTGTCACAGCTGTGTCTCAGGCTGGTGTCTGCCGCCCTGAGCTAAGCCATAAAATTCCCTGGAATAACTTTTCAAAAGCCTGTTAGCCTCTTGAGGCTCCTACACTTTTTTATTTTATTTTATTTTATTTTATTTTATTGCAGTAACAGTGGATCCTAAGATGATATAGCTTTCAGATGTACGTTGTAATATATTTTGAATTC
>NW_027222322.1:0-27953 GCF_041296265.1 Equus caballus
AGTTTTGATTTCCCTCCAGTCGGAATATAGTTGAGTTGAAGTTAGTGGCTGTGTCACAGCTGTGTCTCAGGCTGGTGTCTGCCGCCTGAGCTAAGCCATAAAATTCCCTGGAATAACTTTTCAAAAGCCTGTTAGCCTCTTGAGGCTCCTACACTTTTTTATTTTATTTTATTTTATTTTATTTTATTGCAGTAACAGTGGATCCTAAGATGATATAGCTTTCAGATGTACGTTGTAATATATTTTGAATTCTGTGTGTAGATTACATCGTGTTCACCACCCGAAAACTAATGATAGTCCGTCACCTCACATGTGAGCCTCATCGCCCCTTTGGCTCTCTCCCTCCCCCCTCCCCCTATGGTAACCCACCAATGCAATCTCCTTTGCTCTGTGCGCGTTTGTCGTTGTTTTTATCTTCTCCTTATGAGTGAGATCACACGGTGTTTGACCTTTGTCCCTCTGATTTATTTCACTTCACATAATACCCTCAAGGTCCATCGAAGTTGTCACAAATGGGCGGATCTCATCATTTCTTAGGGCCGAGTGGCATTCCATTGTGTATACATACCACATCTTCTTTATCCATTCCTTCCCTTGATGGGCACCTAGGTTGCTTCCAAGTTTTGGCTGTTGTGAATAATGCTGCAGTGAACCCAGGGGTGCATGTGGTCTTTCTGCATTGGTGTTTTCAAGTTCTTTGGATGAATAGCCAGCAGTGGGCTAGCTGGATCCTACATATGGTAGATGTGTTCTTAGTTTTCTGAGGATACTCCATACTGCTTTCCATAGTGGCTGCACCAGTCTGCCCTCCCACCAGCAGTGCAGGAGAGTTCCCTTCTCTGCACATCCTCTCCGACACTTGTCTCTTGTCTTGTTAATTAGAGCCATTCTGACCAGAGTAAGGTGACATCTCCTTGTAGTTGTGATTTGCATTTCTCTGATCGCTAAGGATGTTGAGTCCCTTTCCATATGCCTGTTGGCCATCCGTATACCTTCTTTGGAGAAATCACTGCTCAGATCTTTTGCCCGCCTTTTCAATTGGGTTGTTGATTTTTTTGCTGTTGAGGTGTATGAGTTCTTTCTGTGTTTTGGATATTAACCCCTTATCCGATATACGGTTTGCAAGAATCTTCTCCCAGTTGTTAGGTTGTGTTTTTGGTTTTGTGGATGGTTTCCTTTGCGGTGCAGAGGATGTTTTTGACTTTGATGTAGTCCCGTTTGTTCATTTTGTATTTTGTTTCCCTTGCCAGTCAGACGTGGTACTTGAAAATAGGCTGCTAAGACTGATGTCAAAGAGCACACTGCCTATGTTTGCTTGTAGACGTTGCATGGTTTCGGGTCTGACATTCAAGTGAAAGCCGAGGGAGGAGGCTGCAGTTCCCCGAGAGCGAGCGTAGCGGGGACCCTGCGTCCCTGTCAGCGCACCTTCCCGCTGCGCGAAGGTCCGAAGCGTGTGGGCGGGGCCGCAGGAGTTCTCCCAGGAGGGTGTCCCCGTCGCTGTCCGCAGTCCACCGCCGGAGGGGGGGGGCGGGGCAACGGCCGGGCAGCGTCTGGGCGGCGGCGCGCGCGCGCGCGAGGAGAGGAGAGGAGAGGAGCGCGCGGCTGCTGGGCCGCCGTCCTGGGAGGCGTGGGAGGCGTCGGCGAGCCGCGCCTGCCTGCCCAGAGCCGAGCCCGGCGGAGTCCGGCCGCGCTGTGCTGCTCTCTCCCGGGCCGGGCTCGTCCGTTCCCCCGGCGTCCGTGGACGCCGCTCCGCGTCCCGCTGGGCACAGCAGCCCGGGCCCTCCACAGCCACGGCCGCTAGCCTGAGGAGGCCGTCCTTCAGCTCCCGCTCTTCCTGTTCGCCGGACACGGAGGACCAGGGCGCCTGCGAAGAGGATTCCATCTGAGAGAGGTACCTGGGGGGCGTGGGCCTGGGGGCTGGTGGGAGGCGAGCGTGTCCCCGAGGAATAGGCTTGTGCGCCGAGAGGTGCCCGTCAGGTCGCGGGACAGCTGTGCGGCGCGGGGAGCGAGGGGGGTCTCTTCGTGCGCTTGAGGCGTTCGTGGAACGGGCGGTGTGTGCCGGGCACGGGGCCAGCCTGGGCGTGCGGTGCCCGGGAGTCGGGCGCTGAAGCGCCACCCGTGGTCTCGGCTTCTTGGAAGGACAGACGCGAAGTCGATAAGGACACTGGTCTCGAGGCGTTCTGAGGAGTGCGGGTCTCCCTCTTTTCGAGGCTACGTTCCGTTGGGGTTTTCACGAAGCCTGTTGTGGGCCTGAAGCTCAGGCCGGTTCAGGGGAAGTGGCCTGTCGAGGGCCACGTAATATTTGTGTGCAGAGGCCAGTGCTTTCCAAAGCCCTTGACTGTGCAGAAGTCTACCTGTTAGGGGTGCAGTGGGGGCTGTCCGGGGAGCGTTGTGAGCACAGGTATGTGCCCCACACTTGAAAGTCTGGCAAAGAAAGCGTGAGGCTGGAGGGTGCTCCGTTCGTTCCCTCCTTGCACAGAAAGTCTGGAGAGTTGACTTTGGGACAAGTCCTTCCTTTCCTCTGGTCGGTGCGTGTTCGGTGGCCTGGACACTTGGTGAGCAAGACTGACAGGGTGTTTGACGTACTGGACCTCACAGCCTGGTTGGAAAGGACAGACAGGCAGCAACCAATTACCTAGGAGATACGTAAAGGCACTTTCGTGTTGAGTGTTGAGAAATACGGCATTTTACTGTTAGACTTTGTGACTTAGGCAGTGATGTTGAAGCTGAGAGCAGAGGCCTAAAAGACAAGGAGGACTTGTGCGGGAGAGTGTTGGGACAGGGCAAGGGAGGAGGATGGCCTGTCAGAGGAGCTGAAAGAATGCCCTGGAGACTGGGCCGCCGCGTAGGGACTGTAGGGTGGGGAAGACAAAACTTTTCCATTGAGGCTGGCGCTTTCTCTAGGTTTTTGGAGACTAAGCGTGGTGATTCAGAACGTGGCCTCTGGAGCCAGACTCTGTCAAATGGGTCCTGGCTCTGCCACCTACGGGCTGTGTGAACTTGGGCAAGTTACTGTGCCATTCTGTGTGTCAGTTTCCTGATCTGTAAAACGGGGATGGTTATCATACACACTCCATAGGTGAGTGTAAAGGTGAGAGGATATTTCATATCCGTAGAGTACTTAGAGCAGTGTCTGGCCTTTAGTAGGCGTTAGTAGTGGTTGATTAAAGAAATGGGTAAATGCATACCTAAGTATGAAAGGCTTGGAGGCTGTCCCTGGTGAAACGTGTGAACTTGAATGGATTACACCCAACTTTGTTTTGTTTCCTTTGCAGCTTGCAGTTGCTACTGACCGCATCTGCAGCACTGTGGAATTAGAAATAATCTCCCTCGACGAGGCTGCTCTTAGTAAAACCACCTAATGCTGTCCAAATTATCCCAGGGAAATAAAAGCCAGTAGTATAGTAGGGTTAGGCTTATTTAATATGTATTCTTTATATTGGTTTGTTTAGTGTTTGTTGGTAACCTTTTTTTTTTTTTTTTTTTTTTGGCAAAGCTGCTCGGTTAAAAAAAGCAGATTAGCTATGAAAGGGTTCAGACCCAGGGAAAAGTAGAGAGTCGTGTAAGCAGAGCACGCCTTTCCTTGACTCTCTGTCGAGAGCTTTTGTGATTCCAGCTGCTCTCTGCCTCAGACGAGGTGCCCTCTGCGTGTGCAGTCATCTAAACAGTGCAGGGTCTGGGACCGTGGAGAATCCAAGGCAGTATAGTCATGCTTTGCTTAACGGTGGGGATAAGTTCTGAGGAGTGTGTCATGGTCAGGCAATCTCGAGACTGTGCCGACACCACGGAGTTCCTAAACCTGGATGGCAGAGCCTCCTACACACCTAGGCCATGTGGGACTAATCTGATGGGACCCCCGTTGTTGACTGAAACGTCCCGATGTAGGGCATGACTGTACTTCCCAACTCCAAGGGCACGGAAGTGTAGCCTGTGGGGCTTTGGAAAAGAACAGAGACGCTCAAGGCCTACTCTGGACCCACTGACTCAGAATCTACTGGGATAGTTCCCGGCTTTAAAGACCAGACGTAGTCCGCCTCTGCAGACATCTCATCAACGGTTTTTCACGCTGGGCTTTCCCTCATCTGAGAAAACAGGCCAAGAGATTGTGAGGCTCCATAGTTAGTGTTTTAATACATTTGGCGGGACTCAGTGTTTTTCACGTTCTGTGATACTGGGATCTGCATCTGCACTGTAATGTGTTAAACCTTGAAATCTTGTCCAAAAGTCATGTCATTACCTAGAGAATCCTTCTGTGAATTCCAGGCAGATTGCCATCTTTCTGCTTCCGCCTCCTCACCTTGCCAATGGGGAGAATAACGGTAACCTACCTTTTGGATGTGAGGATTAAATGAGACAGTTGGTGCAAAGCAGTCGGCACAGGATCTGGCACAAAGTGCAGCCTTCAATCAATTATGATGACAGTAGTTTTGATTTCCCTCCAGTCGGAATATAGTTGAGTTGAAGTTAGTGGCTGTGTCACAGCTGTGTCTCAGGCTGGTGTCTGCCGCCCTGAGCTAAGCCATAAAATTCCCTGGAATAACTTTTCAAAAGCCTGTTAGCCTCTTGAGGCTCCTACACTTTTTTATTTTATTTTATTTTATTTTATTTTATTGCAGTAACAGTGGATCCTAAGATGATATAGCTTTCAGATGTACGTTGTAATATATTTTGAATTCTGTGTGTAGATTACATCGTGTTCACCACCCGAAAACTAATGATAGTCCGTCACCTCACATGTGAGCCTCATCGCCCCTTTGGCTCTCTCCCCTCCCCCCTCCCCCTATGGTAACCACCAATGCAATCTCCTTTGCTCTGTGCGCGTTTGTCGTTGTTTTTATCTTCTCCTTATGAGTGAGATCACACGGTGTTTGACTTTGTCCCTCTGATTTATTTCACTTCACATAATACCCTCAAGGTCCATCGAAGTTGTCACAAATGGGCGGATCTCATCATTTCTTAGGGCCGAGTGGCATTCCATTGTGTATACATACCACATCTTCTTTATCCATTCTTCCCTTGATGGGCACCTAGGTTGCTTCCAAGTTTTGGCTGTTGTGAATAATGCTGCAGTGAACCCAGGGGTGCATGTGTCTTTCTGCATTGGTGTTTTCAAGTTCTTTGGATGAATAGCCAGCAGTGGGCTAGCTGGATCCTACATATGGTAGATGTGTTCTTAGTTTTCTGAGGATACTCCATACTGCTTTCCATAGTGGCTGCACCAGTCTGCCCTCCCACCAGCAGTGCAGGAGAGTTCCCTTCTCTGCACATCCTCTCCGACACTTGTCTCTTGTCTTGTTAATTAGAGCCATTCTGACCAGAGTAAGGTGACATCTCCTTGTAGTTGTGATTTGCATTTCTCTGATCGCTAAGGATGTTGAGTCCCTTTCCATATGCCTGTTGGCCATCCGTATACCTTCTTTGGAGAAATCACTGCTCAGATCTTTTGCCCGCCTTTTCAATTGGGTTGTTGATTTTTTTTGCTGTTGAGGTGTATGAGTTCTTTCTGTGTTTTGGATATTAACCCCTTATCCGATATACGGTTTGCAAGAATCTTCTCCCAGTTGTTAGGTTGTGTTTTGGTTTTGTGGATGGTTTCCTTTGCGGTGCAGAGGATGTTTTTTGACTTTGATGTAGTCCCGTTTGTTCATTTTGTATTTTGTTTCCCTTGCCCAGTCAGACGTGGTACTTGAAAATAGGCTGCTAAGACTGATGTCAAAGAGCACACTGCCTATGTTTGCTTGTAGACGTTGCATGGTTTCGGGTCTGACATTCAAGTGAAAGCCGAGGGAGGAGGCTGCAGTTCCCCGAGAGCGAGCGTAGCGGGGACCCTGCGTCCCTGTCAGCGCACCTTCCCGCTGCGCGAAGGTCCGAAGCGTGTGGGCGGGGCCGCAGGAGTTCTCCCAGGAGGGTGTCCCCGTCGCTGTCCGCAGTCCACCGCCGGAGGGGGGGGGGCGGGGCAACGGCCGGGCAGCGTCTGGGCGGCGGCGCGCGCGCGCGAGGAGAGGAGAGGAGAGGAGCGCGCGGCTGCTGGGCCGCCGTCCTGGGAGGCGTGGGAGGCGTCGGCGAGCCGCGCCTGCCTGCCCAGAGCCGAGCCCGGCGGAGTCCGGCCGCGCTGTGCTGCTCTCTCCCGGGCCGGGCTCGTCCGTTCCCCCGGCGTCCGTGGACGCCGCTCCGCGTCCCCGCTGGGCACAGCAGCCCGGGCCCTCCACAGCCACGGCCGCTAGCCTGAGGAGGCCGTCCTTCAGCTCCCGCTCTTCCTGTTCGCCGGACACGGAGGACCAGGGCGCCTGCGAAGAGGATTCCATCTGAGAGAGGTACCTGGGGGGCGTGGGCCTGGGGGCTGGTGGGAGGCGAGCGTGTCCCCGAGGAATAGGCTTGTGCGCCGAGAGGTGCCCGTCAGGTCGCGGGACAGCTGTGCGGCGCGGGGAGCGAGGGGGGTCTCTTCGTGCGCTTGAGGCGTTCGTGGAACGGGCGGTGTGTGCCGGGCACGGGGCCAGCCTGGGCGTGCGGTGCCCGGGAGTCGGGCGCTGAAGCGCCACCCGTGGTCTCGGCTTCTTGGAAGGACAGACGCGAAGTCGATAAGGACACTGGTCTCGAGGCGTTCTGAGGAGTGCGGGTCTCCCTCTTTTCGAGGCTACGTTCCGTTGGGGTTTTCACGAAGCCTGTTGTGGGCCTGAAGCTCAGGCCGGTTCAGGGGAAGTGGCCTGTCGAGGGCCACGTAATATTTGTGTGCAGAGGCCAGTGCTTTCCAAAGCCCTTGACTGTGCAGAAGTCTACCTGTTAGGGGTGCAGTGGGGGCTGTCCGGGGAGCGTTGTGAGCACAGGTATGTGCCCCACACTTGAAAGTCTGGCAAAGAAAGCGTGAGGCTGGAGGGTGCTCCGTTCGTTCCCTCCTTGCACAGAAAGTCTGGAGAGTTGACTTTGGGACAAGTCCTTCCTTTCCTCTGGTCGGTGCGTGTTCGGTGGCCTGGACACTTGGTGAGCAAGACTGACAGGGTGTTTGACGTACTGGACCTCACAGCCTGGTTGGAAAGGACAGACAGGCAGCAACCAATTACCTAGGAGATACGTAAAGGCACTTTCGTGTTGAGTGTTGAGAAATACGGCATTTTACTGTTAGACTTTGTGACTTAGGCAGTGATGTTGAAGCTGAGAGCAGAGGCCTAAAAGACAAGGAGGACTTGTGCGGGAGAGTGTTGGGACAGGGCAAGGGAGGAGGATGGCCTGTCAGAGGAGCTGAAAGAATGCCCTGGAGACTGGGGCCGCCGCGTAGGGACTGTAGGGTGGGGAAGACAAAACTTTTCCATTGAGGCTGGCCCTTTCTCTAGGTTTTTGGAGACTAAGCGTGGTGATTCAGAACGTGGCCTCTGGAGCCAGACTCTGTCAAATGGGTCCTGGCTCTGCCACCTACGGGCTGTGTGAACTTGGGCAAGTTACTGTGCCATTCTGTGTGTCAGTTTCCTGATCTGTAAAACGGGGATGGTTATCATACACACTCCATAGGTGAGTGTAAAGGTGAGAGGATATTTCATATCCGTAGAGTACTTAGAGCAGTGTCTGGCCTTTAGTAGGCGTTAGTAGTGGTTGATTAAAGAAATGGGTAAATGCATACCTAAGTATTCAAGGCTTGGAGGCTGTCCCTGGTGAAACGTGTGAACTTGAATGGATTACACCCAACTTTGTTTTGTTTCCTTTGCAGCTTGCCGTTGCTACTGACCGCATCTGCAGCACTGTGGAATTAGAAATAATCTCCCTCGACGAGGCTGCTCTTAGTAAAACCACCTAATGCTGTCCAAATTATCCCAGGGAAATAAAAGCCAGTAGTATAGTAGGGTTAGGCTTATTTAATATGTATTCTTTATATTGGTTTGTTTAGTGTTTGTTGGTAACCTTTTTTTTTTTTTTTTTTTTTTTTTTTTTGTCAAAGCTGCTCGGTTAAAAAAAGCAGATTAGCTATGAAAGGGTTCAGACCCAGGGAAAAGTAGAGAGTCGTGTAAGCAGAGCACGCCTTTCCTTGACTCTCTGTCGAGAGCTTTTGTGATTCCAGCTGCTCTCTGCCTCAGACGAGGTGCCCTCTGCGTGTGCAGTCATCTAAACAGTGCAGGGTCTGGGACCGTGGAGAATCCAAGGCAGTATAGTCATGCTTTGCTTAACGGTGGGGATAAGTTCTGAGGAGTGTGTCATGGTCAGGCAATCTCGAGACTGTGCCGACACCACGGAGTTCCTAAAGCTGGATGGCAGAGCCTCCTACACACCTAGGCCATGTGGGACTAATCTGATGGGACCCCCGTTGTTGACTGAAACGTCCCGATGTAGGGCATGACTGTACTTCCCAACTCCAAGGGCACGGAAGTGTAGCCTGTGGGGCTTTGGAAAAGAACAGAGACGCTCAAGGCCTACTCTGGACCCACTGACTCAGAATCTACTGGGATAGTTCCCGGCTTTAAAGACCAGACGTAGTCCGCCTCTGCAGACATCTCATCAACGGTTTTTCACGCTGGGCTTTCCCTCATCTGAGAAAACAGGCCAAGAGATTGTGAGGCTCCATAGTTAGTGTTTTAATACATTTGGCGGGACTCAGTGTTTTTCACGTTCTGTGATACTGGGATCTGCATCTGCACTGTAATGTGTTAAACCTTGAAATCTTGTCCAAAAGTCATGTCATTACCTAGAGAATCCTTCTGTGAATTCCAGGCAGATTGCCATCTTTCTGCTTCCGCCTCCTCACCTTGACAATGGGGAGAATAACGGTAACCTACCTTTTGGATGTGAGGATTAAATGAGACAGTTGGTGCAAAGCAGTCGGCACAGGATCTGGCACAAAGTGCAGCCTTCAATCAATTATGATGACAGTAGTTTTGATTTCCCTCCAGTCGGAATATAGTTGAGTTGAAGTTAGTGGCTGTGTCACAGCTGTGTCTCAGGCTGGTGTCTGCCGCCCTGAGCTAAGCCATAAAATTCCCTGGAATAACTTTTCAAAAGCCTGTTAGCCTCTTGAGGCTCCTACACTTTTTTATTTTATTTTATTTTATTTTATTTTATTGCAGTAACAGTGGATCCTAAGATGATATAGCTTTCAGATGTACGTTGTAATATATTTTGAATTCTGTGTGTAGATTACATCGTGTTCACCACCCGAAAACTAATGATAGTCCGTCACCTCACATGTGAGCCTCATCGCCCCTTTGGCTCTCTCCCCTCCCCCCTCCCCCTATGGTAACCACCAATGCAATCTCCTTTGCTCTGTGCGCGTTTGTCGTTGTTTTTATCTTCTCCTTATGAGTGAGATCACACGGTGTTTGACTTTGTCCCTCTGATTTATTTCACTTCACATGATACCCTCAAGGTCCATCGAAGTTGTCACAAATGGGCGGATCTCATCATTTCTTAGGGCCGAGTGGCATTCCATTGTGTATACATACCACATCTTCTTTATCCATTCTTCCCTTGATGGGCACCTAGGTTGCTTCCAAGTTTTGGCTGTTGTGAATAATGCTGCAGTGAACCCAGGGGTGCATGTGTCTTTCTGCATTGGTGTTTTCAAGTTCTTTGGATGAATAGCCAGCAGTGGGCTAGCTGGATCCTACATATGGTAGATGTGTTCTTAGTTTTCTGAGGATACTCCATACTGCTTTCCATAGTGGCTGCACCAGTCTGCCCTCCCACCAGCAGTGCAGGAGAGTTCCCTTCTCTGCACATCCTCTCCGACACTTGTCTCTTGTCTTGTTAATTAGAGCCATTCTGACCAGAGTAAGGTGACATCTCCTTGTAGTTGTGATTTGCATTTCTCTGATCGCTAAGGATGTTGAGTCCCTTTCCATATGCCTGTTGGCCATCCGTATACCTTCTTTGGAGAAATCACTGCTCAGATCTTTTGCCCGCCTTTTCAATTGGGTTGTTGATTTTTTTTGCTGTTGAGATGTATGAGTTCTTTCTGTGTTTTGGATATTAACCCCTTATCCGATATACGGTTTGCAAGAATCTTCTCCCAGTTGTTAGGTTGTGTTTTGGTTTTGTGGATGGTTTCCTTTGCGGTGCAGAGGATGTTTTTTGACTTTGATGTAGTCCCGTTTGTTCATTTTGTATTTTGTTTCCCTTGCCCAGTCAGACGTGGTACTTGAAAATAGGCTGCTAAGACTGATGTCAAAGAGCACACTGCCTATGTTTGCTTGTAGACGTTGCATGGTTTCGGGTCTGACATTCAAGTGAAAGCCGAGGGAGGAGGCTGCAGTTCCCCGAGAGCGAGCGTAGCGGGGACCCTGCGTCCCTGTCAGCGCACCTTCCCGCTGCGCGAAGGTCCGAAGCGTGTGGGCGGGGCCGCAGGAGTTCTCCCAGGAGGGTGTCCCCGTCGCTGTCCGCAGTCCACCGCCGGAGGGGGGGGCGGGGCAACGGCCGGGCAGCGTCTGGGCGGCGGCGCGCGCGCGCGAGGAGAGGAGAGGAGAGGAGCGCGCGGCTGCTGGGCCGCCGTCCTGGGAGGCGTGGGAGGCGTCGGCGAGCCGCGCCTGCCTGCCCAGAGCCGAGCCCGGCGGAGTCCGGCCGCGCTGTGCTGCTCTCTCCCGGGCCGGGCTCGTCCGTTCCCCCGGCGTCCGTGGACGCCGCTCCGCGTCCCCGCTGGGCACAGCAGCCCGGGCCCTCCACAGCCACGGCCGCTAGCCTGAGGAGGCCGTCCTTCAGCTCCCGCTCTTCCTGCTCGCCGGACACGGAGGACCAGGGCGCCTGCGAAGAGGATTCCATCTGAGAGAGGTACCTGGGGGGCGTGGGCCTGGGGGCTGGTGGGAGGCGAGCGTGTCCCCGAGGAATAGGCTTGTGCGCCAAGAGGTGCCCGTCAGGTCGCGGGACAGCTGTGCGGCGCGGGGAGCGAGGGGGGTCTCTTCGTGCGCTTGAGGCGTTCGTGGAACGGGCGGTGTGTGCCGGGCACGGGGCCAGCCTGGGCGTGCGGTGCCCGGGAGTCGGGCGCTGAAGCGCCACCCGTGGTCTCGGCTTCTTGGAAGGACAGACGCGAAGTCGATAAGGACACTGGTCTCGAGGCGTTCTGAGGAGTGCGGGTCTCCCTCTTTTCGAGGCTACGTTCCGTTGGGGTTTTCACGAAGCCTGTTGTGGGCCTGAAGCTCAGGCCGGTTCAGGGGAAGTGGCCTGTCGAGGGCCACGTAATATTTGTGTGCAGAGGCCAGTGCTTTCCAAAGCCCTTGACTGTGCAGAAGTCTACCTGTTAGGGGTGCAGTGGGGGCTGTCCGGGGAGCGTTGTGAGCACAGGTATGTGCCCCACACTTGAAAGTCTGGCAAAGAAAGCGTGAGGCTGGAGGGTGCTCCGTTCGTTCCCTCCTTGCACAGAAAGTCTGGAGAGTTGACTTTGGGACAAGTCCTTCCTTTCCTCTGGTCGGTGCGTGTTCGGTGGCCTGGACACTTGGTGAGCAAGACTGACAGGGTGTTTGACGTACTGGACCTCACAGCCTGGTTGGAAAGGACAGACAGGCAGCAACCAATTACCTAGGAGATACGTAAAGGCACTTTCGTGTTGAGTGTTGAGAAATACGGCATTTTACTGTTAGACTTTGTGACTTAGGCAGTGATGTTGAAGCTGAGAGCAGAGGCCTAAAAGACAAGGAGGACTTGTGCGGGAGAGTGTTGGGACAGGGCAAGGGAGGAGGATGGCCTGTCAGAGGAGCTGAAAGAATGCCCTGGAGACTGGGGCCGCCGCGTAGGGACTGTAGGGTGGGGAAGACAAAACTTTTCCATTGAGGCTGGCGCTTTCTCTAGGTTTTTGGAGACTAAGCGTGGTGATTCAGAACGTGGCCTCTGGAGCCAGACTCTGTCAAATGGGTCCTGGCTCTGCCACCTACGGGCTGTGTGAACTTGGGCAAGTTACTGTGCCATTCTGTGTGTCAGTTTCCTGATCTGTAAAACGGGGATGGTTATCATACACACTCCATAGGTGAGTGTAAAGGTGAGAGGATATTTCATATCCGTAGAGTACTTAGAGCAGTGTCTGGCCTTTAGTAGGCGTTAGTAGTGGTTGATTAAAGAAATGGGTAAATGCATACCTAAGTATGAAAGGCTTGGAGGCTGTCCCTGGTGAAACGTGTGAACTTGAATGGATTACACCCAACTTTGTTTTGTTTCCTTTGCAGCTTGCAGTTGCTACTGACCGCATCTGCAGCACTGTGGAATTAGAAATAATCTCCCTCGACGAGGCTGCTCTTAGTAAAACCACCTAATGCTGTCCAAATTATCCCAGGGAAATAAAAGCCAGTAGTATAGTAGGGTTAGGCTTATTTAATATGTATTCTTTATATTGGTTTGTTTAGTGTTTGTTGGTAACCTTTTTTTTTTTTTTTTTTTTTGGCAAAGCTGCTCGGTTAAAAAAAGCAGATTAGCTATGAAAGGGTTCAGACCCAGGGAAAAGTAGAGAGTCGTGTAAGCAGAGCACGCCTTTCCTTGACTCTCTGTCGAGAGCTTTTGTGATTCCAGCTGCTCTCTGCCTCAGACGAGGTGCCCTCTGCGTGTGCAGTCATCTAAACAGTGCAGGGTCTGGGACCGTGGAGAATCCAAGGCAGTATAGTCATGCTTTGCTTAACGGTGGGGATAAGTTCTGAGGAGTGTGTCATGGTCAGGCAATCTCGAGACTGTGCCGACACCACGGAGTTCCTAAACCTGGATGGCAGAGCCTCCTACACACCTAGGCCATGTGGGACTAATCTGATGGGACCCCCGTTGTTGACTGAAACGTCCCGATGTAGGGCATGACTGTACTTCCCAACTCCAAGGGCACGGAAGTGTAGCCTGTGGGGCTTTGGAAAAGAACAGAGACGCTCAAGGCCTACTCTGGACCCACTGACTCAGAATCTACTGGGATAGTTCCCGGCTTTAAAGACCAGACGTAGTCCGCCTCTGCAGACATCTCATCAACGGTTTTTCACGCTGGGCTTTCCCTCATCTGAGAAAACAGGCCAAGAGATTGTGAGGCTCCATAGTTAGTGTTTTAATACATTTGGCGGGACTCAGTGTTTTTCACGTTCTGTGATACTGGGATCTGCATCTGCACTGTAATGTGTTAAACCTTGAAATCTTGTCCAAAAGTCATGTCATTACCTAGAGAATCCTTCTGTGAATTCCAGGCAGATTGCCATCTTTCTGCTTCCGCCTCCTCACCTTGACAATGGGGAGAATAACGGTAACCTACCTTTTGGATGTGAGGATTAAATGAGACAGTTGGTGCAAAGCAGTCGGCACAGGATCTGGCACAAAGTGCAGCCTTCAATCAATTATGATGACAGTAGTTTTGATTTCCCTCCAGTCGGAATATAGTTGAGTTGAAGTTAGTGGCTGTGTCACAGCTGTGTCTCAGGCTGGTGTCTGCCGCCCTGAGCTAAGCCATAAAATTCCCTGGAATAACTTTTCAAAAGCCTGTTAGCCTCTTGAGGCTCCTACACTTTTTTATTTTATTTTATTTTATTGCAGTAACAGTGGATCCTAAGATGATATAGCTTTCAGATGTACGTTGTAATATATTTTGAATTCTGTGTGTAGATTACATCGTGTTCACCACCCGAAAACTAATGATAGTCCGTCACCTCACATGTGAGCCTCATCGCCCCTTTGGCTCTCTCCCCTCCCCCCTCCCCCTATGGTAACCACCAATGCAATCTCCTTTGCTCTGTGCGCGTTTGTCGTTGTTTTTATCTTCTCCTTATGAGTGAGATCACACGGTGTTTGACTTTGTCCCTCTGATTTATTTCACTTCACATAATACCCTCAAGGTCCATCGACGTTGTCACAAATGGGCGGATCTCATCATTTCTTAGGGCCGAGTGGCATTCCATTGTGTATACATACCACATCTTCTTTATCCATTCTTCCCTTGATGGGCACCTAGGTTGCTTCCAAGTTTTGGCTGTTGTGAATAATGCTGCAGTGAACCCAGGGGTGCATGTGTCTTTCTGCATTGGTGTTTTCAAGTTCTTTGGATGAATAGCCAGCAGTGGGCTAGCTGGATCCTACATATGGTAGATGTGTTCTTAGTTTTCTGAGGATACTCCATACTGCTTTCCATAGTGGCTGCACCAGTCTGCCCTCCCACCAGCAGTGCAGGAGAGTTCCCTTCTCTGCACATCCTCTCCGACACTTGTCTCTTGTCTTGTTAATTAGAGCCATTCTGACCAGAGTAAGGTGACATCTCCTTGTAGTTGTGATTTGCATTTCTCTGATCGCTAAGGATGTTGAGTCCCTTTCCATATGCCTGTTGGCCATCCGTATACCTTCTTTGGAGAAATCACTGCTCAGATCTTTTGCCCGCCTTTTCAATTGGGTTGTTGATTTTTTTTGCTGTTGAGATGTATGAGTTCTTTCTGTGTTTTGGATATTAACCCCTTATCCGATATACGGTTTGCAAGAATCTTCTCCCAGTTGTTAGGTTGTGTTTTGGTTTTGTGGATGGTTTCCTTTGCGGTGCAGAGGATGTTTTTTGACTTTGATGTAGTCCCGTTTGTTCATTTTGTATTTTGTTTCCCTTGCCCAGTCAGACGTGGTACTTGAAAATAGGCTGCTAAGACTGATGTCAAAGAGCACACTGCCTATGTTTGCTTGTAGACGTTGCATGGTTTCGGGTCTGACATTCAAGTGAAAGCCGAGGGAGGAGGCTGCAGTTCCCCGAGAGCGAGCGTAGCGGGGACCCTGCGTCCCTGTCAGCGCACCTTCCCACTGCGCGAAGGTCCGAAGCGTGTGGGCGGGGCCGCAGGAGTTCTCCCAGGAGGGTGTCCCCGTCGCTGTCCGCAGTCCACCGCCCGAGGGGGGGGGGGCGGGGCAACGGCCGGGCAGCGTCTGGGCGGCGGCGCGCGCAGCGCGCGAGGAGAGGAGAGGAGAGGAGCGCGCGGCTGCTGGGCCGCCGTCCTGGGAGGCGTGGGAGGCGTCGGCGAGCCGCGCCTGCCTGCCCAGAGCCGAGCCCGGCGGAGTCCGGCCGCGCTGTGCTGCTCTCTCCCGGGCCGGGCTCGTCCGTTCCCCCGGCGTCCGTGGACGCCGCTCCGCGTCCCCGCTGGGCACAGCAGCCCGGGCCCTCCACAGCCACGGCCGCTAGCCTGAGGAGGCCGTCCTTCAGCTCCCGCTCTTCCTGCTCGCCGGACACGGAGGACCAGGGCGCCTGCGAAGAGGATTCCATCTGAGAGAGGTACCTGGGGGGCGTGGGCCTGGGGGCTGGTGGGAGGCGAGCGTGTCCCTGAGGAATAGGCTTGTGCGCCAAGAGGTGCCCGTCAGGTCGCGGGACAGCTGTGCGGCGCGGGGAGCGAGGGGGGTCTCTTCGTGCGCTTGAGGCGTTCGTGGAACGGGCGGTGTGTGCCGGGCACGGGGCCAGCCTGGGCGTGCGGTGCCCGGGAGTCGGGCGCTGAAGCGCCACCCGTGGTCTCGGCTTCTTGGAAGGACAGACGCGAAGTCGATAAGGACACTGGTCTCGAGGCGTTCTGAGGAGTGCGGGTCTCCCTCTTTTCGAGGCTACGTTCCGTTGGGGTTTTCACGAAGCCTGTTGTGGGCCTGAAGCTCAGGCCGGTTCAGGGGAAGTGGCCTGTCGAGGGCCACGTAATATTTGTGTGCAGAGGCCAGTGCTTTCCAAAGCCCTTGACTGTGCAGAAGTCTACCTGTTAGGGGTGCAGTGGGGGCTGTCCGGGGAGCGTTGTGAGCACAGGTATGTGCCCCACACTTGAAAGTCTGGCAAAGAAAGCGTGAGGCTGGAGGGTGCTCCGTTCGTTCCCTCCTTGCACAGAAAGTCTGGAGAGTTGACTTTGGGACAAGTCCTTCCTTTCCTCTGGTCGGTGCGTGTTCGGTGGCCTGGACACTTGGTGAGCAAGACTGACAGGGTGTTTGACGTACTGGACCTCACAGCCTGGTTGGAAAGGACAGACAGGCAGCAACCAATTACCTAGGAGATACGTAAAGGCACTTTCGTGTTGAGTGTTGAGAAATACGGCATTTTACTGTTAGACTTTGTGACTTAGGCAGTGATGTTGAAGCTGAGAGCAGAGGCCTAAAAGACAAGGAGGACTTGTGCGGGAGAGTGTTGGGACAGGGCAAGGGAGGAGGATGGCCTGTCAGAGGAGCTGAAAGAATGCCCTGGAGACTGGGGCCGCCGCGTAGGGACTGTAGGGTGGGGAAGACAAAACTTTTCCATTGAGGCTGGCGCTTTCTCTAGGTTTTTGGAGACTAAGCGTGGTGATTCAGAACGTGGCCTCTGGAGCCAGACTCTGTCAAATGGGTCCTGGCTCTGCCACCTACGGGCTGTGTGAACTTGGGCAAGTTACTGTGCCATTCTGTGTGTCAGTTTCCTGATCTGTAAAACGGGGATGGTTATCATACACACTCCATAGGTGAGTGTAAAGGTGAGAGGATATTTCATATCCGTAGAGTACTTAGAGCAGTGTCTGGCCTTTAGTAGGCGTTAGTAGTGGTTGATTAAAGAAATGGGTAAATGCATACCTAAGTATGAAAGGCTTGGAGGCTGTCCCTGGTGAAACGTGTGAACTTGAATGGATTACACCCAACTTTGTTTTGTTTCCTTTGCAGCTTGCCGTTGCTACTGACCGCATCTGCAGCACTGTGGAATTAGAAATAATCTCCCTCGACGAGGCTGCTCTTAGTAAAACCACCTAATGCTGTCCAAATTATCCCAGGGAAATAAAAGCCAGTAGTATAGTAGGGTTAGGCTTATTTAATATGTATTCTTTATATTGGTTTGTTTAGTGTTTGTTGGTAACCATTTTTTTTTTTTTTTTTTGGCAAAGCTGCTCGGTTAAAAAAAGCAGATTAGCTATGAAAGGGTTCAGACCCAGGGAAAAGTAGAGAGTCGTGTAAGCAGAGCACGCCTTTCCTTGACTCTCTGTCGAGAGCTTTTGTGATTCCAGCTGCTCTCTGCCTCAGACGAGGTGCCCTCTGCGTGTGCAGTCATCTAAACAGTGCAGGGTCTGGGACCGTGGAGAATCCAAGGCAGTATAGTCATGCTTTGCTTAACGGTGGGGATAAGTTCTGAGGAGTGTGTCATGGTCAGGCAATCTCGAGACTGTGCCGACACCACGGAGTTCCTAAACCTGGATGGCAGAGCCTCCTACACACCTAGGCCATGTGGGACTAATCTGATGGGACCCCCGTTGTTGACTGAAACGTCCCGATGTAGGGCATGACTGTACTTCCCAACTCCAAGGGCACGGAAGTGTAGCCTGTGGGGCTTTGGAAAAGAACAGAGACGCTCAAGGCCTACTCTGGACCCACTGACTCAGAATCTACTGGGATAGTTCCCGGCTTTAAAGACCAGACGTAGTCCGCCTCTGCAGACATCTCATCAACGGTTTTTCACGCTGGGCTTTCCCTCATCTGAGAAAACAGGCCAAGAGATTGTGAGGCTCCATAGTTAGTGTTTTAATACATTTGGCGGGACTCAGTGTTTTTCACGTTCTGTGATACTGGGATCTGCATCTGCACTGTAATGTGTTAAACCTTGAAATCTTGTCCAAAAGTCATGTCATTACCTAGAGAATCCTTCTGTGAATTCCAGGCAGATTGCCATCTTTCTGCTTCCGCCTCCTCACCTTGACAATGGGGAGAATAATGGTAACCTACCTTTTGGATGTGAGGATTAAATGAGACAGTTGGTGCAAAGCAGTCGGCACAGGATCTGGCACAAAGTGCAGCCTTCAATCAATTATGATGACAGTAGTTTTGATTTCCCTCCAGTCGGAATATAGTTGAGTTGAAGTTAGTGGCTGTGTCACAGCTGTGTCTCAGGCTGGTGTCTGCCGCCCTGAGCTAAGCCATAAAATTCCCTGGAATAACTTTTCAAAAGCCTGTTAGCCTCTTGAGGCTCCTACACTTTTTTATTTTATTTTATTTTATTTTATTTTATTGCAGTAACAGTGGATCCTAAGATGATATAGCTTTCAGATGTACGTTGTAATATATTTTGAATTCTGTGTGTAGATTACATCGTGTTCACCACCCGAAAACTAATGATAGTCCGTCACCTCACATGTGAGCCTCATCGCCCCTTTGGCTCTCTCCCCTCCCCCCTCCCCCTATGGTAACCACCAATGCAATCTCCTTTGCTCTGTGCGCGTTTGTCGTTGTTTTTATCTTCTCCTTATGAGTGAGATCACACGGTGTTTGACTTTGTCCCTCTGATTTATTTCACTTCACATAATACCCTCAAGGTCCATCGAAGTTGTCACAAATGGGCGGATCTCATCATTTCTTAGGGCCGAGTGGCATTCCATTGTGTATACATACCACATCTTCTTTATCCATTCTTCCCTTGATGGGCACCTAGGTTGCTTCCAAGTTTTGGCTGTTGTGAATAATGCTGCAGTGAACCCAGGGGTGCATGTGTCTTTCTGCATTGGTGTTTTCAAGTTCTTTGGATGAATAGCCAGCAGTGGGCTAGCTGGATCCTACATATGGTAGATGTGTTCTTAGTTTTCTGAGGATACTCCATACTGCTTTCCATAGTGGCTGCACCAGTCTGCCCTCCCACCAGCAGTGCAGGAGAGTTCCCTTCTCTGCACATCCTCTCCGACACTTGTCTCTTGTCTTGTTAATTAGAGCCATTCTGACCAGAGTAAGGTGACATCTCCTTGTAGTTGTGATTTGCATTTCTCTGATCGCTAAGGATGTTGAGTCCCTTTCCATATGCCTGTTGGCCATCCGTATACCTTCTTTGGAGAAATCACTGCTCAGATCTTTTGCCCGCCTTTTCAATTGGGTTGTTGATTTTTTTTGCTGTTGAGATGTATGAGTTCTTTCTGTGTTTTGGATATTAACCCCTTATCCGATATACGGTTTGCAAGAATCTTCTCCCAGTTGTTAGGTTGTGTTTTGGTTTTGTGGATGGTTTCCTTTGCGGTGCAGAGGATGTTTTTTGACTTTGATGTAGTCCCGTTTGTTCATTTTGTATTTTGTTTCCCTTGCCCAGTCAGACGTGGTACTTGAAAATAGGCTGCTAAGACTGATGTCAAAGAGCACACTGCCTATGTTTGCTTGTAGACGTTGCATGGTTTCGGGTCTGACATTCAAGTGAAAGCCGAGGGAGGAGGCTGCAGTTCCCCGAGAGCGAGCGTAGCGGGGACCCTGCGTCCCTGTCAGCGCACCTTCCCACTGCGCGAAGGTCCGAAGCGTGTGGGCGGGGCCGCAGGAGTTCTCCCAGGAGGGTGTCCCCGTCGCTGTCCGCAGTCCACCGCCCGAGGGGGGGGGGCGGGGCAACGGCCGGGCAGCGTCTGGGCGGCGGCGCGCGCGCGCGAGGAGAGGAGAGGAGAGGAGCGCGCGGCTGCTGGGCCGCCGTCCTGGGAGGCGTGGGAGGCGTCGGCGAGCCGCGCCTGCCTGCCCAGAGCCGAGCCCGGCGGAGTCCGGCCGCGCTGTGCTGCTCTCTCCCGGGCCGGGCTCGTCCGTTCCCCCGGCGTCCGTGGACGCCGCTCCGCGTCCCCGCTGGGCACAGCAGCCCGGGCCCTCCACAGCCACGGCCGCTAGCCTGAGGAGGCCGTCCTTCAGCTCCCGCTCTTCCTGCTCGCCGGACACGGAGGACCAGGGCGCCTGCGAAGAGGATTCCATCTGAGAGAGGTACCTGGGGGGCGTGGGCCTGGGGGCTGGTGGGAGGCGAGCGTGTCCCTGAGGAATAGGCTTGTGCGCCAAGAGGTGCCCGTCAGGTCGCGGGACAGCTGTGCGGCGCGGGGAGCGAGGGGGGTCTCTTCGTGCGCTTGAGGCGTTCGTGGAACGGGCGGTGTGTGCCGGGCACGGGGCCAGCCTGGGCGTGCGGTGCCCGGGAGTCGGGCGCTGAAGCGCCACCCGTGGTCTCGGCTTCTTGGAAGGACAGACGCGAAGTCGATAAGGACACTGGTCTCGAGGCGTTCTGAGGAGTGCGGGTCTCCCTCTTTTCGAGGCTACGTTCCGTTGGGGTTTTCACGAAGCCTGTTGTGGGCCTGAAGCTCAGGCCGGTTCAGGGGAAGTGGCCTGTCGAGGGCCACGTAATATTTGTGTGCAGAGGCCAGTGCTTTCCAAAGCCCTTGACTGTGCAGAAGTCTACCTGTTAGGGGTGCAGTGGGGGCTGTCCGGGGAGCGTTGTGAGCACAGGTATGTGCCCCACACTTGAAAGTCTGGCAAAGAAAGCGTGAGGCTGGAGGGTGCTCCGTTCGTTCCCTCCTTGCACAGAAAGTCTGGAGAGTTGACTTTGGGACAAGTCCTTCCTTTCCTCTGGTCGGTGCGTGTTCGGTGGCCTGGACACTTGGTGAGCAAGACTGACAGGGTGTTTGACGTACTGGACCTCACAGCCTGGTTGGAAAGGACAGACAGGCAGCAACCAATTACCTAGGAGATACGTAAAGGCACTTTCGTGTTGAGTGTTGAGAAATACGGCATTTTACTGTTAGACTTTGTGACTTAGGCAGTGATGTTGAAGCTGAGAGCAGAGGCCTAAAAGACAAGGAGGACTTGTGCGGGAGAGTGTTGGGACAGGGCAAGGGAGGAGGATGGCCTGTCAGAGGAGCTGAAAGAATGCCCTGGAGACTGGGGCCGCCGCGTAGGGACTGTAGGGTGGGGAAGACAAAACTTTTCCATTGAGGCTGGCGCTTTCTCTAGGTTTTTGGAGACTAAGCGTGGTGATTCAGAACGTGGCCTCTGGAGCCAGACTCTGTCAAATGGGTCCTGGCTCTGCCACCTACGGGCTGTGTGAACTTGGGCAAGTTACTGTGCCATTCTGTGTGTCAGTTTCCTGATCTGTAAAACGGGGATGGTTATCATACACACTCCATAGGTGAGTGTAAAGGTGAGAGGATATTTCATATCCGTAGAGTACTTAGAGCAGTGTCTGGCCTTTAGTAGGCGTTAGTAGTGGTTGATTAAAGAAATGGGTAAATGCATACCTAAGTATGAAAGGCTTGGAGGCTGTCCCTGGTGAAACGTGTGAACTTGAATGGATTACACCCAACTTTGTTTTGTTTCCTTTGCAGCTTGCCGTTGCTACTGACCGCATCTGCAGCACTGTGGAATTAGAAATAATCTCCCTCGACGAGGCTGCTCTTAGTAAAACCACCTAATGCTGTCCAAATTATCCCAGGGAAATAAAAGCCAGTAGTATAGTAGGGTTAGGCTTATTTAATATGTATTCTTTATATTGGTTTGTTTAGTGTTTGTTGGTAACCATTTTTTTTTTTTTTTTTTTGGCAAAGCTGCTCGGTTAAAAAAAGCAGATTAGCTATGAAAGGGTTCAGACCCAGGGAAAAGTAGAGAGTCGTGTAAGCAGAGCACGCCTTTCCTTGACTCTCTGTCGAGAGCTTTTGTGATTCCAGCTGCTCTCTGCCTCAGACGAGGTGCCCTCTGCGTGTGCAGTCATCTAAACAGTGCAGGGTCTGGGACCGTGGAGAATCCAAGGCAGTATAGTCATGCTTTGCTTAACGGTGGGGATAAGTTCTGAGGAGTGTGTCATGGTCAGGCAATCTCGAGACTGTGCCGACACCACGGAGTTCCTAAACCTGGATGGCAGAGCCTCCTACACACCTAGGCCATGTGGGACTAATCTGATGGGACCCCCGTTGTTGACTGAAACGTCCCGATGTAGGGCATGACTGTACTTCCCAACTCCAAGGGCACGGAAGTGTAGCCTGTGGGGCTTTGGAAAAGAACAGAGACGCTCAAGGCCTACTCTGGACCCACTGACTCAGAATCTACTGGGATAGTTCCCGGCTTTAAAGACCAGACGTAGTCCGCCTCTGCAGACATCTCATCAACGGTTTTTCACGCTGGGCTTTCCCTCATCTGAGAAAACAGGCCAAGAGATTGTGAGGCTCCATAGTTAGTGTTTTAATACATTTGGCGGGACTCAGTGTTTTTCACGTTCTGTGATACTGGGATCTGCATCTGCACTGTAATGTGTTAAACCTTGAAATCTTGTCCAAAAGTCATGTCATTACCTAGAGAATCCTTCTGTGAATTCCAGGCAGATTGCCATCTTTCTGCTTCCGCCTCCTCACCTTGACAATGGGGAGAATAACGGTAACCTACCTTTTGGATGTGAGGATTAAATGAGACAGTTGGTGCAAAGCAGTCGGCACAGGATCTGGCACAAAGTGCAGCCTTCAATCAATTATGATGACAGTAGTTTTGATTTCCTCCAGTCGGAATATAGTTGAGTTGAAGTTAGTGGCTGTGTCACAGCTGTGTCTCAGGCTGGTGTCTGCCGCCCTGAGCTAAGCCATAAAATTCCCTGGAATAACTTTTCAAAAGCCTGTTAGCCTCTTGAGGCTCCTACACTTTTTTATTTTATTTTATTTTATTTTATTTTATTGCAGTAACAGTGGATCCTAAGATGATATAGCTTTCAGATGTACGTTGTAATATATTTTGAATTCTGTGTGTAGATTACATCGTGTTCACCACCCGAAAACTAATGATAGTCCGTCACCTCACATGTGAGCCTCATCGCCCCTTTGGCTCTCTCCCCTCCCCCCTCCCCCTATGGTAACCACCAATGCAATCTCCTTTGCTCTGTGCGCGTTTGTCGTTGTTTTTATCTTCTCCTTATGAGTGAGATCACACGGTGTTTGACTTTGTCCCTCTGATTTATTTCACTTCACATAATACCCTCAAGGTCCATCGAAGTTGTCACAAATGGGCGGATCTCATCATTTCTTAGGGCCGAGTGGCATTCCATTGTGTATACATACCACATCTTCTTTATCCATTCTTCCCTTGATGGGCACCTAGGTTGCTTCCAAGTTTTGGCTGTTGTGAATAATGCTGCAGTGAACCCAGGGGTGCATGTGTCTTTCTGCATTGGTGTTTTCAAGTTCTTTGGATGAATAGCCAGCAGTGGGCTAGCTGGATCCTACATATGGTAGATGTGTTCTTAGTTTTCTGAGGATACTCCATACTGCTTTCCATAGTGGCTGCACCAGTCTGCCCTCCCACCAGCAGTGCAGGAGAGTTCCCTTCTCTGCACATCCTCTCCGACACTTGTCTCTTGTCTTGTTAATTAGAGCCATTCTGACCAGAGTAAGGTGACATCTCCTTGTAGTTGTGATTTGCATTTCTCTGATCGCTAAGGATGTTGAGTCCCTTTCCATATGCCTGTTGGCCATCCGTATACCTTCTTTGGAGAAATCACTGCTCAGATCTTTTGCCCGCCTTTTCAATTGGGTTGTTGATTTTTTTGCTGTTGAGATGTATGAGTTCTTTCTGTGTTTTGGATATTAACCCCTTATCCGATATACGGTTTGCAAGAATCTTCTCCAGTTGTTAGGTTGTGTTTTGGTTTTGTGGATGGTTTCCTTTGCGGTGCAGAGGATGTTTTTTGACTTTGATGTAGTCCCGTTTGTTCATTTTGTATTTTGTTTCCCTTGCCCAGTCAGACGTGGTACTTGAAAATAGGCTGCTAAGACTGATGTCAAAGAGCACACTGCCTATGTTTGCTTGTAGACGTTGCATGGTTTCGGGTCTGACATTCAAGTGAAAGCCGAGGGAGGAGGCTGCAGTTCCCCGAGAGCGAGCGTAGCGTGTCCGAAGCGTGTGGGCGGGGCCGCAGGAGTTCTCCCAGGAGGGTGTCCCCGTCGCTGTCCGCAGTCCACCGCCGGAGGGGGGGGCGGGGCAACGGCCGGGCAGCGTCTGGGCGGCGGCGCGCGCGCGCGAGGAGAGGAGAGGAGAGGAGCGCGCGGCTGCTGGGCCGCCGTCCTGGGAGGCGTGGGAGGCGTCGGCGAGCCGCGCCTGCCTGCCCAGAGCCGAGCCCGGCGGAGTCCGGCCGCGCTGTGCTGCTCTCTCCCGGGCCGGGCTCGTCCGTTCCCCCGGCGTCCGTGGACGCCGCTCCGCGTCCCCGCTGGGCACAGCAGCCCGGGCCCTCCACAGCCACGGCCGCTAGCCTGAGGAGGCTGTCCTTCAGCTCCCGCTCTTCCTGCTCGCCGGACACGGAGGACCAGGGCGCCTGCGAAGAGGATTCCATCTGAGAGAGGTACCTGGGGGGCGTGGGCCTGGGGGCTGGTGGGAGGCGAGCGTGTCCCCGAGGAATAGGCTTGTGCGCCAAGAGGTGCCCGTCAGGTCGCGGGACAGCTGTGCGGCGCGGGGAGCGAGGGGGGTCTCTTCGTGCGCTTGAGGCGTTCGTGGAACGGGCGGTGTGTGCCGGGCACGGGGCCAGCCTGGGCGTGCGGTGCCCGGGAGTCGGGCGCTGAAGCGCCACCCGTGGTCTCGGCTTCTTGGAAGGACAGACGTGAAGTCGATAAGGACACTGGTCTCGAGGCGTTCTGAGGAGTGCGGGTCTCCCTCTTTTCGAGGCTACGTTCCGTTGGGGTTTTCACGAAGCCTGTTGTGGGCCTGAAGCTCAGGCCGGTTCAGGGGAAGTGGCCTGTCGAGGGCCACGTAATATTTGTGTGCAGAGGCCAGTGCTTTCCAAAGCCCTTGACTGTGCAGAAGTCTACCTGTTACGGGTGCAGTGGGGGCTGTCCGGGGAGCGTTGTGAGCACAGGTATGTGCCCCACACTTGAAAGTCTGGCAAAGAAATCGTGAGGCTGGAGGTGCTCCGTTCGTTCCCTCCTTGCACAGAAAGTCTGGAGAGTTGACTTTGGGACAAGTCCTTCCTTTCCTCTGGTCGGTGCGTGTTCGGTGGCCTGGACACTTGGTGAGCAAGACTGACAGGGTGTTTGACGTACTGGACCTCACAGCCTGGTTGGAAAGGACAGACAGGCAGCAACCAATTACCTAGGAGATACGTAAAGGCACTTTCGTGTTGAGTGTTGAGAAATACGGCATTTTACTGTTAGACTTTGTGACTTAGGCAGTGATGTTGAAGCTGAGAGCAGAGGCCTAAAAGACAAGGAGGACTTGTGCGGGAGAGTGTTGGGACAGGGCAAGGGAGGAGGATGGCCTGTCAGAGGAGCTGAAAGAATGCCCTGGAGACTGGGGCCGCCGCGTAGGGACTGTAGGGTGGGGAAGACAAAACTTTTCCATTGAGGCTGGCGCTTTCTCTAGGTTTTTGGAGACTAAGCGTGGTGATTCAGAACGTGGCCTCTGGAGCCAGACTCTGTCAAATGGGTCCTGGCTCTGCCACCTACGGGCTGTGTGAACTTGGGCAAGTTACTGTGCCATTCTGTGTGTCAGTTTCCTGATCTGTAAAACGGGGATGGTTATCATACACACTCCATAGGTGAGTGTAAAGGTGAGAGGATATTTCATATCCGTAGAGTACTTAGAGCAGTGTCTGGCCTTTAGTAGGCGTTAGTAGTGGTTGATTAAAGAAATGGGTAAATGCATACCTAAGTATGAAAGGCTTGGAGGCTGTCCCTGGTGAAACGTGTGAACTTGAATGGATTACACCCAACTTTGTTTTGTTTCCTTTGCAGCTTGCAGTTGCTACTGACCGCATCTGCAGCACTGTGGAATTAGAAATAATCTCCCTCGACGAGGCTGCTCTTAGTAAAACCACCTAATGCTGTCCAAATTATCCCAGGGAAATAAAAGCCAGTAGTATAGTAGGGTTAGGCTTATTTAATATGTATTCTTTATATTGGTTTGTTTAGTGTTTGTTGGTAACTTTTTTTTTTTTTTTTTTGTCAAAGCTGCTCGGTTAAAAAAAGCAGATTAGCTATGAAAGGGTTCAGACCCAGGGAAAAGTAGAGAGTCGTGTAAGCAGAGCACGCCTTTCCTTGACTCTCTGTCGAGAGCTTTTGTGATTCCAGCTGCTCTCTGCCTCAGACGAGGTGCCCTCTGCGTGTGCAGTCATCTAAACAGTGCAGGGTCTGGGACCGTGGAGAATCCAAGGCAGTATAGTCATGCTTTGCTTAACGGTGGGGATAAGTTCTGAGGAGTGTGTCATGGTCAGGCAATCTCGAGACTGTGCCGACACCACGGAGTTCCTAAACCTGGATGGCAGAGCCTCCTACACACCTAGGCCATGTGGGACTAATCTGATGGGACCCCCGTTGTTGACTGAAACGTCCCGATGTAGGGCATGACTGTACTTCCCAACTCCAAGGGCACGGAAGTGTAGCCTGTGGGGCTTTGGAAAAGAACAGAGACGCTCAAGGCCTAGTCTGGACCCACTGACTCAGAATCTACTGGGATAGTTCCCGGCTTTAAAGACCAGACGTAGTCCGCCTCTGCAGACATCTCATCAACGGTTTTTCACGCTGGGCTTTCCCTCATCTGAGAAAACAGGCCAAGAGATTGTGAGGCTCCATAGTTAGTGTTTTAATACATTTGGCGGGACTCAGTGTTTTTCACGTTCTGTGATACTGGGATCTGCATCTGCACTGTAATGTGTTAAACCTTGAAATCTTGTCCAAAAGTCATGTCATTACCTAGAGAATCCTTCTGTGAATTCCAGGCAGATTGCCATCTTTCTGCTTCCGCCTCCTCACCTTGACAATGGGGAGAATAATGGTAACCTACATTTTGGATGTGAGGATTAAATGAGACAGTTGGTGCAAAGCAGTCGGCACAGGATCTGGCACAAAGTGCAGCCTTCAATCAATTATGATGACAGTAGTTTTGATTTCCCTCCAGTCGGAATATAGTTGAGTTGAAGTTAGTGGCTGTGTCACAGCTGTGTCTCAGGCTGGTGTCTGCCGCCCTGAGCTAAGCCATAAAATTCCCTGGAATAACTTTTCAAAAGCCTGTTAGCCTCTTGAGGCTCCTACACTTTATTTTATTTTATTTTATTTTATTTTATTTTATTGCAGTAACAGTGGATCCTAAGATGATATAGCTTTCAGATGTACGTTGTAATATATTTTGAATTCTGTGTGTAGATTACATCGTGTTCACCACCCGAAAACTAATGATAGTCCGTCACCTCACATGTGAGCCTCATCGCCCCTTTGGCTCTCTCCCCTCCCCCCTCCCCCTATGGTAACCACCAATGCAATCTCCTTTGCTCTGTGCGCGTTTGTCGTTGTTTTTATCTTCTCCTTATGAGTGAGATCACACGGTGTTTGACTTTGTCCCTCTGATTTATTTCACTTCACATAATACCCTCAAGGTCCATCGAAGTTGTCACAAATGGGCGGATCTCATCATTTCTTAGGGCCGAGTGGCATTCCATTGTGTATACATACCACATCTTCTTTATCCATTCTTCCTTGATGGGCACCTAGGTTGCTTCCAAGTTTTGGCTGTTGTGAATAATGCTGCAGTGAACCCAGGGGTGCATGTGTCTTTCTGCATTGGTGTTTTCAAGTTCTTTGGATGAATAGCCAGCAGTGGGCTAGCTGGATCCTACATATGGTAGATGTGTTCTTAGTTTTCTGAGGATACTCCATACTGCTTTCCATAGTGGCTGCACCAGTCTGCCCTCCCACCAGCAGTGCAGGAGAGTTCCCTTCTCTGCACATCCTCTCCGACACTTGTCTCTTGTCTTGTTAATTAGAGCCATTCTGACCAGAGTAAGGTGACATCTCCTTGTAGTTGTGATTTGCATTTCTCTGATCGCTAAGGATGTTGAGTCCCTTTCCATATGCCTGTTGGCCATCCGTATACTTCTTTGGAGAAATCACTGCTCAGATCTTTTGCCCGCCTTTTCAATTGGTTGTTGATTTTTTTTGCTGTTGAGATGTATGAGTTCTTTCTGTGTTTTGGATATTAACCCCTTATCCGATATACGGTTTGCAAGAATCTTCTCCCAGTTGTTAGGTTGTGTTTTGGTTTTGTGGATGGTTTCCTTTGCGGTGCAGAGGATGTTTTTTGACTTTGATGTAGTCCCGTTTGTTCATTTTGTATTTGTTTCCCTTGCCCAGTCAGACGTGGTACTTGAAAATAGGCTGCTAAGACTGATGTCAAAGAGCACACTGCCTATGTTTGCTTGTAGACGTTGCATGGTTTCGGGTCTGACATTCAAGTGAAAGCCGAGGGAGGAGGCTGCAGTTCCCCGAGAGCGAGCGTAGCGGGGACCCTGCGTCCCTGTCAGCGCACCTTCCCGCTGCGCGAAGGTCCGAAGCGTGTGGGCGGGGCCGCAGGAG